>NC_139492.1:14398268-14478268 GCF_008360975.1 Lichenostomus cassidix | reverse complement strand
TGTGCCTGGACGGGCATTTCAATATCACACGCACGTGTACACACACATCTGTTGGCTGCCTCTGGTGCCATGAAACCCTCTGTTGGAGGGATACAGGCAAGTCTAACAACAATAAGAGCCTCCTTCTCCTTCCAGCTCTAAACTGTTCACACATTTTGCAGTTTCTGTCTATGTTTCAGTGTAAATTATGTGATTCCCGTTTAGCAGTGTAATGTAAGCAGCGATTCTGCAGCACAGCTTCCCACCTGTGCTGTTGAGGCAGCCATGGAGGGCTTGTACAGAATCATATGCAAGACTTTCACACTTGGGGATACCTACAAATGTTACAAACCATTCCATGACTCTGTGATTAGTAAAAATCTCTCAAAAACTCGGTGTGACAGACTCGCCAGATAACTCCTGTCAGGTCTGAAGCTAAGGACATGAGTATGGGTACTATATTGGCAGTTTTATGAAATTCTAAATGGTGGTGTTAGAAGAGGAATTCAGACTCAGCCAACACTACTAAGCAGTGTTTCCCTAAGAAGGAAAGCTTGCTTTCTATAAAATCTCATCTATTCATACACACTTACATACAGACATTAAGCACACAGACATTTATACCAGCCAATCTCTATCACACTAACCTTTTTATAGGAAGAGCTGCAGATAGACTTCCAGCAAACAGAAGTTCATCTGTATCTGGATGTTATTTTACCAACCCAGTAGAAGTAGCCATCAGCAGAGAATAAGAAACCTAAAATTGCTTGGAACATCTAGAGATGCACCAACAGGACAAACAAGCTGGAGGGAGTCAAATTTTCCAAGACCTATTTTGCCATCAATACTTTGAGGGGAGTTAAGGATACAGGAAAAGAAAAATATCCCAAAGTGATTATTCAGCCAAGAGGACTTATGCTCCTAATTGCTCATGTGCCTTTGAAAGTTCCCTACAGCTCTTTGCATTCAATTTTCTCTTATTTTGAAGATCAAAACAATGATGCAAAGTGCCCCTATTTAACTTAAGTGCTCTGACAAAGCACACAGACTATTCTTCAGCATTTGTGCTGTATGTAGCCATCAGAAAAATCACACGTTTATTATGCATACAGAGTTCTCGCTTGATTGGAAAGCATTTTCCATATTTTGCAGGGCACCCCAGCTCGGCAGCCAAGAGCACAGCTCCTCCATGGCAGACGCGGCGCGAATACTCACGGCAAGCGCCAGCAGTGTCCCTGGCTGGCTGCACGTTCCCAGCCCTGTCCCTCAGCCTTATCCCTCTTCCAAAGCATGGAGCAGGTGGAAGGACTGTGGAAGGACCATGCTCTTGGCCTTTTCCTGCCCAATTGCACAAGGTTAATGAGACCTGCAGAGGAATCTCCGCTGGAGACGGGGCAACACGAGCCTTGCAGAGCATCACATCTGGAGTCCAGAGGCGCTCGCCTCCCCCATTTGCATTTGCTTCTCACTCCCTCATATGGAACAGGATCAGTGATTCTCTCTCCTTTGCAAAGAGCTCAAACAAGGACTGTGGAAGAGGAATAAAGGGGAAAGGAGATTTGAAAATGATTTCTAGTTATTTTTTAATCTCATACCTGAAATTTATAGCACCATTCTCCCCTCTGAATAAACAACTCTTTCGTTCCCTCCAATTACAACACTCAAAGCTGACTGCTACATGCAATGTCAAATTTACACTGGTGCCTTTTATCAGGATTTCCTTTCATATTGCTCTCTAAGCAATGACTTTGTAAGGAGATTAACTGCATTATATGCCACACATTAAACAAACCCACATGTATACAACACAGCTTTTAAGAGATTTCTCTTTTCCCCAGGATGGCCCTTCCTGTCTTAGAAGGTCTTGGTTTTTAGCACCCTATCCCTCAAGCACCAGTCCACTACCACCACCAGCAGAGAGGAGTTCCAGATATACCCAGTATCCATCAACCCTGCCAATAAATCACAGGGAGATAGCTTTATTATTCTTATTTCATGGGGAAATTGCTGATCAGCTCTGCTTGTTATCCAAGATGAAGGCAAAAGGAAAAAATGTGGAGACTTAAAATAAAGACAAGGCATACATTTTCCAACAAAGGCATCTTCTCAAAAGAATTTCCTTAAAAACTTAATTTAGTTTTTTCCTTATTACTTGTTCTTTTTCTAAAAGCTATTCTCTCACTGATTTCTACAGTTTACAAAACCCAAACTAAATAAAACCTGACAAAAACAAACCACGATTTTCCCAAGTGCCATGCAACCCACAGCAGCACAATTGTCACGTTTTTATTCATTCAGAGACATAAATTGTGGCCACCATAGATGTTTTCTAAGGGACTATCTAGTTCCTGTAAGCACCATCTTTCAGGAGACTGCACAGAGTAGCAATTTGTTTCTGAAATGGATCCCAAATCCTTGGGTAGGTGCAACATGGACTCTTCCTTCTCCCTGACTTACCTGTACCAGGCAGCAACACCCAGTGAGAGAACCCGGGAGGGTGAAGAGCCAATTCTTCACCCTCAGGTTGCAGGCTGCTTTCTTTGCTTTCCAAGGACTCAGCTGGTTCTTCAGGTCAGATTGTTCCATTTCATGTTTCCTGTCACACACATTCAGCACTGTCAGCTCCCCAAAAAGCAGATCAGGGATGCCGGAGGGGCTATCTCCCCTGCCAGTCCTTCCTGCCTCCCCTTGCGCCCTTGCAAGACTGTGGAATGTCCATTCTCTCAGCTTCTTTTGCTATCTACCACATCTCTTCCATCACCTGCAGTGTTTTTCCTGATTTCTATTGCTCTTTGCCACATTCTCTTCCTGGACTTTCTGTCAACATCCCTGGCATCCCTGAAAGTTTCAATTTTTCAATTCTTTACCTATCAAAGCTACTAAAACAAAATACTGCAGAATGACTTACCGTGCCATACAGGTCTAAGAAAAAAAATATTTTTTAATTACTATGATTATTACCAATAATAATACTGAGTATTATTACCGAATCAGTTAATGGAAAACAGATCACATATGCTTCTCCTTTTGTAGGGGCTGAAATAATTAAAATGCATGATGTAATTGTCCATACTTTTTCTGTGAAAACAAGAAACCTACACTCAACAACTCCATGTTCAGCTGTTTTTCCAGCTGGAAAGATGGAAAAAAATTAGAATATCCATTCATTCTCTGAAGAGGAAGCAAGCAGTCTTTACACAACACAAATTAGTTTATCTAGAACTAATATTTTATATTTAACATAGAAGCTGATCCAAGATCTTGGCTTCATCCAGATGAAAGGCAAGCTGCTTGTATATTGGTAAGGCGATCCTACTTAACTAAAACTAGAATTGTGTACATGGAAACTACTTCTCTAGGAGCAAAATTAGGGGAAATAAAAAACTGCAAAGTCTGAAAGCAGTCATCAGCCAAACCCTTCTTCAAAAGGACATTATCCAGGTACCACAATGATAAAGAGCATCATACATGCAGCCTAAAAATTATTGAGGTGAGGCTGTACAGTCTTCATATAACCAGAAATATCAAGTCTCCTTCCTCTAGTGTACCCCTCTGGGCTTTAGGCACACAAAAGATGGAATATTTGGACCAGCCAGTTCCCTGGAAGAAAACAATTAAATGAAAATTTCCTGAAGTTACTAGAGTAACACACATACACACACAGAGATGTCATACGATTGATTTGCCTTCCAACAGGAACTATCCTACAATCCTGTGATCCACAGACTCTCAGAAACAAAAGGATGTTCACTCCTTACAAAGCAGTATTTCAGAGTGTACCATTTGCCCTCTCAGAGGGGCAGGAATGGGATGCTCTGAAGTGGTGGCAGAGATCACATATCTGCAGTGAGAAGAAGGGGCACAGCAAAGCCCCTCATTATTCAAACACCCACAGGATGCTGGGGACACCAGGAGCAAGGAGTCACCTTGGCCAGGGCCAGCTGCAGAGGCAGCAATGGAATCTGTGAGCTCCTGGTCGCCCTTTCCAGCCCCAGGGTGGGATTGTGCCTCTCCTCAGCAGTGCCATGCACAGAGCAAGTGCCACTGCAGGTGACTTCAGCACGTGGCTTTGCTCTCCTCACACTCAGGTGTGCCTGCACACATGCTGACACAGGGACACATCTTTCTAAGCCTTTCATTTGTTGCAACACTGCATCCATGGTAAATATATCCATCCTACTGCAGTAAATCATCATTTTACAATGGATATATACCTATATTATTACTGTAATGCTGATGTACTGAACCATTAGTATAAAAAAGCAAGCAGGTGATAAAAATGATGCAAAGACTCCCATAAAGTAAGAAACAAAACCCAAACTACTGTAGCAAACATTAGCACTGAGATAAGTAAATTAGCGATTATTCTGGAGATAAATTAGTGGGAAAATAGGAGTAGGTAAAGTATATGTGGCTGCTTGTATCTTTTCCAGTTGGGAGCTGTGAGCTGCGTCTTCTAAAACCTATGTAGCGTCAGTGCAATAATATGGATGGATATTTAAGACTAGGCTATGACCATGACTCTGAGGCAATTGCCTTCCATAGAAGTCAGCACACCAGCAAATTTCATCCTTATTAACTTCGCTGCTTTTATACATCGCACTAATTAAAAACCCTACCATAAAAGTTGCTCTCAGACACTTTGCATAGAGTAAATATGCTGTGGGAATCCAGTGTAACTGCAAATTTGCCTCTAAGTAGAAAACAGTCAGTGACCCTGAAGAGATCAATTTTTAGGCAGCAATACAAGGTATCCATGGAACAGAAAGATTAACTCTTCTCAGCATATTTCAAGACTCCCAGTGAAACCAAATCTTCAGAGAAAACATATATTCAGAATGGCTTTGGAATCCAGACCTAATATATGGAGAAACTTTCAAAGCAGGTCATTTATTTGACATAATTGTGCTAACATCCCTTTAAGCTGTGCAAACCAGAAAGATAATTTCAAAATATTAACTTATTTCTTGCTATCAACAACAATGCAATTAATTCCCCTCAATAAAGATTGTTTTTGCAAAAGAGCAATAAGGTGCCTCTGCAGGGGGCATCATTATCATTAAATAATCACACCCCAGGAGACATGAGGCACTGCGCTGCACCATGTACATTTTAGCACTCCGGAGTATGATTAGTTTGCGTTAACCACACCCCAGAACAGCTAATTGGGAAAAGAGTATAAGCTGAGGAGATTCCTGGATTTATTTTCTTTTTGGAACTGACAGGGAAACCAGGAAGCTTTTTACCAGTCCCGTGGAGAAGGTGGTCAGGTGTGACCCAGCAAGGCACCATCTCGCCATGGCTGTCATTGGAGCCCATAATGCCAGCCTGCTGGGGTAATGCACATTAATATCTGTATCCTCAAATCACTGCATGAGCCAACCCCCATGTGTAACAAGGGTTAGGTGAGGACTTTGGGATGCTGTGTATTCATATGAAAACCAAACCAGGCCCAGCTGTCCTGCAGATATAGAATCATGGAATCATTAAAGTTGGAAAAGACCTCCAAGATAATCAAGTCCAACCTTCAACCACCATATCAGAAGTGCCAAGCCTACTCTCTTTTTGAACTCTTCCAGGGATGCTGATTCCACCACTCTCTCTATATATATGCAGGAAAACAGACACACATAATTTTAATGGAATGGCTACTTTTTATCTGCTGGATATTTTACATAATTTTGGACAGTCTGCTGTGATATACAGCAAACCTTTGGAAATAGATAGGATTTTTTAAAAATATATACTTCCAGAACATAGATAATTGCTTTGCATGGTGCAGGAGTCCTGAGGACTCAGTGGTTGCTTTTTTTTTTTCTCTGTGCAAACCAGTGGTCTTTACCACAGAAGGCACCCTGGAAATAAGACGCCCCTGCTATGCATGGAAGCTCTGATAATTATACTCCAGATTTTTCAATTTTCCCTTGCTGAAAAGAACACATAAGAAAATTGTGAAAGAATCATCTCACAACTTGGTTGTGCATAAAGCAGAAATGCACCAAGTCTTACCAAAGAGCCCTCGTTCCTCCTCAGGAGCCAAGAATTTTGCTGGTGTGGGAGTTTCATGAAAGCTGAATTAGCAAAGCTTCTCCCATTTATGGGTTAGACCAAGTTGAACAATGGCTGTTCAAGAGAATAAAACAAAAATGAGAAAGGAATTAGTGATACATTAATTCAAATGAAACAAACAATACCATGTGCATGAGCAAGCAATATACTTATTATTAACACAGGTTATTTTATAATCAATATTTAAAGTATTTCATCAGTAGTGTAAGTGATACTTCATGACTATGTATGTGCAGCCAGTAAGGTATAGATTTATAAATATGAGGGTTATCATAGCTTCAGTGTAGCAAGGCACAGCCGTTTTAAAATTGAAATTCTCAGATTTTATCATTTATCTCTTTCCACAGGATAATGTAACTTTACAATTACTTAGCTCATAAAGAACTAATTTCATTCAGCTTCCAATAAATACTTTCAAAATAGGAGTCTATGGCAAGATTTCTTGAGTGGTCGAATCATGAACAATAATGGTCATACAGACTTTAAAGGAAAGCCTTGATAATGAGATTAATACCTGCAGGCTTCCCTCACAAAGATTTAGTTTTATAAGCAATTAATAATAACCTCCTTTTTCTATTTTTTTGTATTACAAAGAAAATAAGTTATTGATTTCAACTGCAAAAATAACTATTTGCATAACATTGTTGATTGTATGTTCTACTAGCACAATCAGGATTAATTGAAGCAAAATATTTTATTATTTTTAAATGGGTAAAGATTTTATATATATTAGCATTTGAATCTGATTAGAACAGTCTGTTTACCAGCCCTATTAGGAGCACAGCTCATATTACCATATTCAATCCACACTATGGCATAAAGCCTTCCTGTTGGCACCTTTGTACAGACTTGTGGGCAGACCTTTGAAAGCATTCCTAAATTTTAAACATGATGAGTACTAGCAACTATCACTCAGCTCTTCTTACATTCTAGATATGATGTTCTTAATTAAAAACTGTGAGTGAAACAGCAGACACTCAGTGATCTGGGGGAATTTTGCCACTGATTTCCATTTTATCCACCTGATAAATCCCATTCTTACCTGTGTTTGAATGTGGGAGGAAGCTCACCCTGCAGAAGGGCAGCCAGACAATCTAAGTGCAGTCTGTGTAACTTGCTGCTGGAGGAAGATCCCTGCCTTTAGGTGGTGCTTCTGCTCTGGGGGGGAAGCAGCAGATGCCACAAATTTGATAACCTGGATACACCCTTGACTTGCAACAGGGCAAAGCCAGAACCCTGTAATGAAATAATGCAATTCACACCAGACTTCAACTTTCCCAAGTGAGCATATTCCTAAACAGATCACATTTGCTATGAAACCACATCTAAACTTTATTTTAAATTTAAATTGTATGCATGGTTACCTTAAATTAACTGTTTTGTGAGAACAGCTTTTCTGCAGGAACGATGGTTTCAAATATAAAACTAAGGCAACCCAGTGATACCACTTTTAAGTTGATGAACTAGTCATGCAATATACTGGCTCATTTAAAAATTCATATTCATACTCAGGTTCTCAGTCTGAGTAAACACCAAATTCTTTCTGGTTCCCAGACTGAAAGACTTTTTTCTGTAGCTTATTTTTAAAATTAATTCATCATGGACCAAATGACTGACATCACACTGAGCAGGAGCTTTGGTAGCATCTTTTCTCATCTGATGTTTCTCTCCAGCCACCAGCAGCCAGACAGCACGTGTGCTTTGCTGGGCCAGGTGTCTGTGAGAAATAAAAGGCATTTTCAGCTGGAAACAGCAGCACTGGATTGCTGTAGCTGGGAAAGGGGGGAATTCTACTACATTAGAGGAAGAAATAGATCCATTCATGTGCACGGTAAAAATTCACCTTATGGTCCCCAGCTCAGTCACCATCAGAATATCAGAGCTGGAGTTTTTTGTCTAGCTGGGTCGTACACAAATTTTGGACTGTCACCAACTCAGGAGAGGGATCTCATCCGATCTCTTTTCTCATGTTTGCTTTCCCTGAACGACTCCCAGCTGAGGTAGATGCAATCAGAGACTTAACCTGAGAATTTTCAAATCTTCCCACAGCAATTAACATAATTTTTTTTTAAAAAAGAGTAGGAAAGAGAACCTTGGGGGGAGAGGGGGCAAGAGGGGATGTCAAGATTCATAGGCATTAGGTTTTCAAAATGAGTACTATTTAGGACTATTTTATGCCCCAGTATTTGACTAGCTCAACTTGCTAGTAGAAAAAATAATTTTAAATCCAAACAACTATAGCAGGTTCTTGAATTTCAGCTGGTTTGAATTTTTTAAATCTCTGATAGTCTGGCTAGTCATCCAACATGAATAAAAACAGAATAAAATGACATGGGACCAGTCCACAGGCAGATTAACTGTGGGCACAGAAAGCACAGAGAGAAAAATGCAGCAAGGAATTAAAGGAAAATTCTAAATATCTAATAAATCTGAGAACTTCATAAACATTTTACACAGAAGAAAGAAACAAAATATGGCAACTAAATTATGCATTCAGAATCGTATGCTTAACTGGGATACTTCGCACTTGGATTTTGGTGAATGCCGCTTTTAATTCCATTGCAGATGTTCGTATTCATAACACGACTATGCCCAAATTTAGCCAATATCAAACTGCTTTTATATGTATACTACAAATATCAAATGCCTGCAAAAGAGGCAAGAATTAAAAAGTAGAGAATATAAACTGGACTGTGAAAGAGGAAAAGGAGAATAGATGAAAATCATTTTTAGAAGCATCAGTTCTTGGAAAAATCACTATTAGCAAATTATCAGTTGCTTCTTCAAATAATAAGACTTTTAATCAATATGCAAAAAAATAATCAATTCCATCTCTCATTTTTTTATCCTTCTTTCTTTTGCTCTCATATTTTATGTACAGTAACTCACATTTCTCAGCCCAATGTGTAGCTATGAACTGAAATCAAATATTCAGACAGTAAATGAAGCTGCAGTTTGTATTTATAATGCTCCTATAACTATGTATATATATATTATACAATCTCAATCTCTGTTAAAAAAAGAAGCAGTTCAATAGAAAGAGATCATTTTATTAAAAAATCATGAATGCAACTGCACTCATTCAACCTTAGAAATGTTTTGATGGCTTTTCAGCGCTGCAATATATTTAGATGGGAATATGTCATTAATATAAACAGCAGAATAGAAACTATTAAACTAACACAATTTAAAACTGAGCAAACCTGAGTATTTGATTAAAGTTTTTGTGCATTCTATACACTTGAACAGGTAACATAGAAGCATAATATTTTTGTTGATTTTTAATTTGTTAGAAGTATTACAATTGAAAAGCTAAATTTTCCAGTAGTTTGTATTTAGAAATTAGAAATCTGGTCCTGTAGGAACTTCTTTAGTCTTATTTTCCAGGCTATAGTCTGAATTTCAAGTGAAGTTTAAGACAGACACAGTAATGATGCACATTATAGGAACCATTTTCTTTGTTACAAGGCAACACGAAATGTGCTGAGTTTGAGTCAATGTGTATTTGGTAACTTTCAGTGATAAGGACAAAATCCAATTCCATATATACTTAATGCATAAAGAATTTTTTTAGAAGATTTGCAAATAAAACACTATGGTTAGAAAGGTCATCCACTAATATGTAGTCAAGCCTTTAATGGATGTGTTTATTTTTCTAGACTGAATAATTAGCTGAGCATTTTTTTCCCCCAGAATAACATTGCATCGCATAAATGCAGAGAATTGCTTACTAAAAACAATTTAAATTACACCTCGCACGCAGTGTGTGAAACAACTGTGCTCCTCTCTCTAGGATATTAGGGGTAAATTTTTAAAGCAGTGCACAGAACATAATCTTGTTATTTCCTAACTGGATTTGTGTGCTTAAGACTCACACACTGCTTTGAAAAATTACCCCTTCAGAAGATTGACCTGGGCAAGGAACGGGAGTTTTAAACCTGGATTGAAGCAGAAGTTGTAACCCAGCTTGGCAGCAAAGGCTGGCTTAGCAAAACGACTTGCTGTAGTCATACTACTGTTTGAATGGCCAAATTAAAGAAACTAATTCTTATTCTAATCACATCCAGTGGAATTCTGATATGCTGACACCCAAAATTATGGCTCTGTCATTAGAAAGAGAATGAGTGGGAATGTTTTGAAATTTTTTCTGTAAATTATGAAATAGACAGGGGCCTAAATGACAAGATATGACACTTTTGTTTTTTGATTATACAGTTAAAAGTTTTTAGTACTCAGCTTCATTTCAAGGGTGAATCACATCAGAGTGGATCTAATCCAAATGAAATACCTTTAAGATTCTTACTTCTTCAACTATTAGAGATCTATCATGTCTCCTGCATGAAGCCTCATTTTCGTGTTAGAACAGATGGGCAAAATTGTCATTAACAGAAACTGACAACTCTAAAACTGAAATATAGATTTAGAAAGAAATCTAATGAATTAAATCAATGTTATTGCAATGAAAGCCAAAGAAATTAATAGTGATTTGTAAAGTTACCCTCTATTTTAACCTCAGTATATTTTAGTCAGTGTGATTTTACATTCACAATACCTTTTCAGACTCATTGTTAATGTCTTACTGTGTAATACACTCTTGTCTTAATATATCATCCACTCTTAGGAGAGTAAGACTCTGGACTCCATTCAACCAGCCTGCAAGATGCTGAGAAAGATGACAAATCCAAATTTGGTTGCATTTTCCCCTCTCCTGCAGCACAGAGGCAGTGGCACTAGATTTTCATAGAGCAGACTGCTATGTTTACATATTTCTAATCAAAATTATTTACAAGGACAGAGTTGCTGAAAACTCACTTCACATCAATAGTCAGGTTTTTTTTAAGCTTCTTTAAAGCATATGTGTCATTTATTTCCAGCCCTTTAGCTCCAAAATAAAAGATTTTCCAGCTAATATGTCTTGCTAGATATGTGGGGGTGGTTTTTTTCATTTGCATAGTAATACAACAATTAAGATTTTTGATATAGCACATATAAAGCCCTGAACGGGGACAAGTACCTTCACATTGTCCAAGGACACTTTGTTGTGAAACTATGGAAGCTAGAAGGCAATATATCAGATGGTTATAAATTAATTATCAGAGTCAAAAAACTCATCCCAAGCTGCAATGGGAGCAGAAGCAACACACCCAAAAGCCCTCCCAGGCGAAACAGCTGCAAACTCTGCCAGTCAGAACTGCTCTCACCCTGCCCATGCTCACAAAGCTGCACAAGCCTTGGCTTAGACAACTTTCTACAAGATGACTGTTTTCCATTTAGCCCTTTTTCCTTCTCAAATACAAGGGTTTATTTTGGTAATCTGCAGGGAAAGAAGAAGCAAAATTCCATAAAATCCCTTTAGTTTTGTATGTACAGGTAGGCAGATGCATGGAGTCTCCTTTCCTGGAGTCTTCCTCCCTCAAAAGCCATCCTGAATAATGGAGTTGAGGGGACTCTGCTTCAGCAAGAAGGTTGGACTAGATGATCTCCTGTGCTCCCTGCCAACCTTACCTGTTCTGGGATTTAACAGCACCAGTGTTTATTCATATTGCAAGTCTAGAAGGAAAAAAAGCAAAACAAACTGCGCAGCTGAAATATCGGAAATGGTGCTAAAAGCTCACACCCATCAGCCTGATGGAGAATTCAACAAGAGAAATGAAGCTTGTGTCATTGGTGATACTAAACTTGATTTAGGAAAAAGAAAACTACATGTGCTTGGTTTCCTTTTCAGTAAGAGGAAGGTTTTGGAAAGGGGAGAAATACAATATTTAAGCTGAATCCTTTAAAGCCAAAGACCTGTCATTTTCAGCTGTATTTCAAACCAGAATGTCATATAACTGTAGCTTTGCATGTCATGTTTCAGCAACTGCTGTTTATAATGGCATGCAAGACCAATAATATATTTGATTGTAAAAAGTATTTATTCAATTGTCTATTTTACCAAATAAAATTCTTGACTCAATACTTCCTACTAACAGGTTTATATCACCTTCTGCTCCCTACTTGCTTAGCATCTCTTGACTCGCCTGCTTTTGTAAACCTAGCAGTATTATTGCATCTTGTTTCACCTTCTTCTGTAGTGGGCAAAGGCAAGGAGAAGCCCAAAGGGGTGTGCAGATTGGTCAGCATGGAGATGACAACAAGCAAGGGGGGGGAACTCTCCTCCTCTCACCCTGACTGCGTTCATTGAGGCACCAATAGGCAGAATGTTTTATCTTAGTTCCTATTGAGATCCTTAAAGAATCTCAGAATATGTTCATGATACTGGGTCTGGAATTTGCTTACAGACATAGGCTTAGGACCTTGTCCAACACAACTGAAGAGCCATCAGCTGACTGACAACTCACTCACCACACACGCATGCAAAACAGCAAACAAGCATCGACTGCTTTGAAAAATAAGGTCTGTGCAAGAGAAAGAATCAGAAAATTATTTCGGAAGCTCAGAGACTTAATAATGAAGGCAGTGTTCAAAAGATACTTAAAGAGCATTACAGACAGAGTAAGGGTTTAAAGCGCTATTTTTAGTAATGTTCAATAAAACATGCATCTGCTATATGTTTTTGATTTTATGAGGAAGCTTTTTCTTTGTGACACTACAGCGGGCTTGTCAAACTTCAGTCTAGAACAAATCATTTGATTGAAAAGTGCGACAGAGACACAAATAACAGGATACCACCTCCAGAAACCTCGTTTTGTTCCCAAAAATTTCCATTTGGATTCAGAGGCTGAGGATCAAGCCAAATAAAAATACAGTGTGCCATTGAAACGAAGATGTTTTATTAAGAGCAATCTCTCGCCGGCAATATCCGTTATTCTCCCCACATGCAGCAAACTTGCCCATACATTTTTTAAATGCAACCAACCTTATTTTATTAAGCAGATCAATCTAGAGTGGAAAGTGTGGTTTTAATTGTGGTTTTGCGTGTAGCAATGCAAAGATTTGGCTGGGAATTCCTTTTTGGGGGGCTAACCCCTCCAGACCCCGCCGTGCTTCCCGAGTTTCCCTGCTCCACCGGAGCACCACAGCCAGGTTTTAGGTATTCAGTACACCCTGCACCTTGCCTCACTCGCTCATGCATTTGCTCCCTCTATTTACATACATCACACCCAGCCCCGAGCACAGCAGCCCAGCCTGGCCCTGGTGCTTCTGGGCGCTCCCAGAGTGGGTGGGGACACCCCAAAACCCCCAGCAGGGAGGGAGAGGCAGGAAGGGGCAGCAGATCTGTGCAGCAGGGCTGGTTCAGCGCCGTGTGCCACAGCCTCTGCCTGCCCCGAAATGAATGCGAGGCAGTGATCTATTTTACTCCACATGATTAGTGCCAGACTAACTGTTCAAAGGGAAGCCAACGCTACTTCGCTAATTTAGTCACATACAATATTAGACCTTTGAAATATGCCTTATGTACAGCCTGCATTACCTTCTACAGACAAATACAAAAACATGGTCAACATTTGCAGTAAAATTATCATAGAAATGCCATCTGAAACCTTATTTCCTTTTACAATGTGCATTTCACAAATAACTTGTATTAAAATTATGTTTTACAGGGCAGAAATAGAAAACAAATACTCCTAGTAATTTAAACAGGCATTTGCATAACATGACTAAAAACATGTTAGAAAAAGAGTTCTGCAGCTGGAAGAGTGAGGTAAAAATACAGATACAGTGATTTTAACACTGAATGTAAAAATGCCTTTTAGCTGCCATAATTAGTGAATTAAAGTGTACTTTCATCAAAACCATTCTAACTAAGATTACTATTATTGTTCTCACACACTGCTTCCTGCTTGTTCAATAGCACAATATTAGTAACAGGTAAATCACAGATTTCCAGAAAACCTCTTCACTGAAGCATCACCCAAAAATATTACCTTGTTCAAGCCTCCGCCTTGCAAAAGCCACTTCCTCTCATGACAAATTGTTATTTACAAAGCCACACTCTTGCTCCAAGTGTTTTAATATTAATTATGCCTTTTGTTTAAAAACTGGATTACCCTGTGACACTGGGGAGTTTACAGGAGCACACGGAGCAGACTGATGCCAAACCCAGTGGCTTTGGGGACCAGGGAGTGCTGTGGGTGGGTGGTGCTGGCCAGATGCTGCTCTTGGTGAAGGTGTCATTTATGACTGGGGGGAAATTATAAGTAATTAAGGAAATATTTTCTACAAGAATAAAAGAGGAAATTGAGGCAGATGCACAAGGGCTGCAAGGGCAATCGGGAGCAAGTCCCACTGGAGGAGGGATGGAAAGAGGCAATGGTCACCCCTGGGAGCTGAAATAAGATTATCACTGGACTTCAGACAGGCCACATCAGATCCCAGCTTAGGCGAGATTGGATTAGGTATTTTAAGCCTTCTGGCACAAAATTCTTCCACGGAGAACTACTCTGATGGTCTATAGGAACTTGTAGTTCTCATTTAAAAAAATTGTGCTATTCTCTACAACACAGAGATTCTTAAATATTTAAAAGCCTCCTCCATTGGTTGTTCATCAGATTGATTACGATGCATATTTCAGCAGTTTTTTTCTAAAAATGCTCATCAGAGGATCAAGAAACGAGGTGTTCTGTGTGCTCTACATTGATTCACACTATTTCATTTTAATTCCAAAATACTGAATTCAGAAAACTGCCAAGAAAACAAAGCAGGAAATGTTTGTGTTTTGCTGTATGTTGCATATGCTCTATGGTAACCAGGAACACAAAAGAAATAGATGATGTTGCATTTCTCAGCCTATCATTCACCAGCAAGCAAGCAGAGGAATAAAAACCAGAAGCACTGTAACTTCCCTCTGAGTACCTGCACGTTTTTTTCTTCTAGCTTGGTAAAGAACAGAAATCTGCCAAGTTCCATATGCTACTTACCCTGTTTGAGCTCTCTCATTCAAATTAAACTGAGGTATAATTTCACCACCAAAAGAATAAAGCCATGCATATCTCCTGAAAATTAGTATCAAACTAGCCCAGAAAGCTTTAAATACCTTTGTGAAGGTCTTAGGTTAAAGAGGGTGGTTTTCCTTTGCCTCTACCTTTGTGAGAAACTTCAGAACCAAACAAACTTGTTTAGTTTATACTTTCAAGGATACAGGTCAAATGTATCTTATCACCACATAAATCTGACATTCGCATCGCCTTTGAGGCAATGGATTCCTGCTGTGTTACTTTCCCTCCTAAATTACCTTCACAAAACATTGGACCAATAGCTAAAGGAGTTTATTAGTGATAGCTTGGTGACTAAGAGGCAAAGAAATGTGTTCTTGACACTGCACATTGTCAAATACAATGTCATCGAAACCAAGCATTACCCCTCAACCCAGAAACTGGCTTTAGGATATTTAGATCTATTTAGCTGGGATGCAACTCATTACAAAATTACAAAAGGGCTTTCTTACCCTTCCTTCCACCCAAAGTAAATCTTTATGCAGAAATAGCCTTCTAGGGCTTTTCCATCCCACCCCTCCACGTTTGGAAATAGATATTATTGCACCATAATGGTTCTAATTGTGGTTTTCTTCCAACTGAAGAGCATGGAACAAAAGCAGGTTTATTTAATTCCATTAATATCAAAGGTGGGTAGGCAATGGGGCCTTTCTTGTATCAGCATCAGTCTCAACACTAACCAACAATGCTTATGTTTGAGGCTACACTACAAAAACATTAAAGCTGATTTCTGTTCAGTGACACCATTGCATTTCTATCAATGATGAAAGCTACTAGGTGAAGAGCACCCTTTTTCCTACTGTTTTATCTCATTAGCTAAAATAGGCTAAAACAGTAGAAAAAGGTTAGAAGGGGCAGTACTTTTAGTGGCCTCCACCACAGGTGCTTTGGGAATAAAGACTTTTCTAGGAAATAAAGGTGACCATAGGTGTTAACATGTACTACTGAAAAAAAAAACCTCTGGAAAGAGCAAATTCTCAAAGAAGAATAATTTAAACTGGATACCAAAAGGTAAGCATCCTAGAAAAGATATTTTCTTGCCTCCCCAGTGGATTTTAAGGACCGATAAAGACTATTCTGCCGAAGAAATACTTCAGAAACAAAAAAAACAAGGCCTCAAAAGTAGCCCCAGGAAGATAAAATTAGCTTTCCAGTGCTGTATGTCAGTTTTATGCCCCTCATCTAAGCAGTTCAAATGAACTTGCACTCAAACGTTATTAGATATTGGTGCCATGGCATTTATATTTCCAAGTATGCAAGGGACACGTGCACACGAGCAGAAGCACCAGGTCTAGAGGGCACCATTATATTCCTGTTTATCTCCCCAGTTGCAGCAGGCTACAAATGCATGCTATTGATTGTTATTTGTCTCTTCACAGACATTCAACCTTAGAATTTTTATCTCTCCTTTGTAATTTTTCTATTTTAATATTCTCTGTCATCGAAAATGCTACCAGTCTGATTATTTCTTAGCTTGCATGCCCTCATTTGAAACAGTTGCCACCCAAACCTGTTTGGTTCAAAATGCTAGTGACCAAAATTTCACCCTTGAGAAATGAAAAGTGGGAAGACCAATGAATGTGAAGAATTTGAAAGTCCCCAAAGTCCATTTCCAAGCAATAACCATTTGCTGTTTCCACCTCCCAGTCCACAAGAAATTCAGTGGGCAAAGTCAAGGCAAAGACCCCATTCATCTTTCCTTTGTGTTTGCAACACCAATTGCAGCTCTGAATTGATAAACTGTTATTGATGTTAGAGATCAATGAGATTAAGCATGTGCTTAACTTTAATCACATAAATAAGTCCATTTCTGAATCTGGGCAGCATTATCCATCACTGGGCAGAACTAAGCTCTTTCTGGATAATTAACACTTCATTTGCTTTTCCATGGTCAGTGGTCCTCACATATGGTATGAAGAATTATACATATTAAGAGCCTGGTTCAGAATCTAGAGTCAAGTATATTCTTATCTGACAAAGTTTATCATATCAGAGAAGAGTCTGAAATTATTGGCATTGTTCAGCCCTTGCTTTGCCATAGTGATGGGATGCCAGTCTGAAGAGTCAAGGAGGAGAATGAAACCTGGGCAGAGGACCTGAATGAATTACTATTTGTGTAATTAACCAAGCTCTATGAATCCCACTGCTGGATTCAGTTTTCCTTCTCATTAACATTCTTTTATACTTTCTGTACAAAAGTCTTCAATTGAGCACTGAATAGATTTTATTCCTCAAAAAAAATGTATATATTATAGTTAAAACTGTTGAGTTCCCAGAATTTAAATCAGGTAGAAATACTCTTGTGCAAAAGATCTGATCATTTTATCAGTTTGGTTTGGGTTTGGGGGTTTTTTTATCATAAAGTTAAGCATATTTGACACACTAGGAGAATTTAGTTTAAATTTCTAATTATTCAAATATAGACTAAATGCTGCTTTACTATTTAGTATATCTTCATTAATTATCAGTGTTGAGGATGCATTTTAAGAAGTTCAGGAAGTTTTGAAGGCACTTTTTTAGTGGCACAAGAAAACTCTCAAGTTTTTAAGAACATCGTCATGATTAAATAAACATTTCATTTTATGCTTTAATTTTAACTCAGCTGAGTCGACAAGACAGAGTGGTAAAGGAGTCTTCATGGATAAAATTATCCAAGAAGCAAACACAACTGAAAAAAATACAAAACTTGCAAATACTTGTGTTTTCGTCTAATTGCTTAGAAATCAACTGCTACAGGACATAAATATCTGAATTGATTTTCAATGCTAGACACCACAATTCTGAAAGGGAAAAGTGATATTTTTTTTAAATTTACAAGCCGCATATAAAATTCGTCACAGATTTTGATCCCACTTAAGCAAACATTAATGTTCTCTACTGTGGAATACAACACCCTGTTCACCTCCTGACCCATTGGCCTCTTGGAAAACAGGATTGTGTGATCATTTCAAGAGCTGTGTTTCACTTGCAGATTGAAATAAGAGAAATAAATTGCCATTCACAAGAACAGCCACCTTGGTACAAGCCCCTTGACCACATACTGTTAGCAACATAGCTTTGGATGTTTAAAGGAAATTATAAGTGAGCAGACCACATTCTGGAAATATTTCCACACTCAAATATGGCTGTATTCATGAAAAAACAGAGGTTGGAGTTCTCCCTCTCTGGTCACAAAGATACCTTCTGTACTAGAAATAAATTAACAAAAATGACTTTGAATTGCTGGTGTTGCCAGTAAACTCTTACAAAACACAAGTATCAAAGAACAAAAACCCCAGCCCTCACCAGTGCATGGAGGGTTTGGGAGCACAGCCTTGGTCTGGAGTCAATCACAGCTTTAATGGTCCACATTTGCACCGATTTGCAGTTGGGAAATAGGAGACTGCACCGAGCATATTGCACAAGCAGCTGATCTCCAGCCTGGAGATGCTCATGGAGCCAGTGAAACAGGACAGTGAAAACACACTCCAAGTGCAGGAGGGGAGGTGCAGCAAAATACAGCACCAGCAAGTGTAGAAAACTGACCACATGTAGGTGTGTAGGACTTGGTCAACAGTGTGTCCATGCCAAGCTGCTCTTGCTACAACACATCCAGAGATGATCCATCACTCAACAGAATGTGCCTCGTGTCCCATGAAGGACAACAGGCAGCAGATAAATCTGGTCTAGTCCATATGGTGAGGAGAAAGCCTTTTTCCCCAGCCTAAAGATTAACGGCAATTGTCAGAAATCTTAACAGGGGCCAATGTAAAGATAATTTTAAACTTAGAGAAATTCCTAAGCAGTTCATCATGCCTTGTCATGAAGTAATAACCACATGCAAAAGCTGAATTTACTGTTAGACAGTCTATGGGGAAGAAAAAAGGGGAGGGGAATTAAAAAAAAAAAAAGAATACACAAAGCTGAATTGGCTTGCATTTCCCAGTGGTCTTGACAGCCCAACAAAGCAGTAGCAATGCTCCTACAAAATGTTAAAAATTATCCACAAAGACCAAAGCACACAGCCCAGAGGAAAAGTGCAGGAAAATGTCTGCATTCCCTCTGAGCTGAAGCATTCCAAGGGCAGGCTTCAGCCTCCCAGGAAAGCACACCACAGTGCTCAGCAGCTATTTGTAACCTCTGTTTTATTCCAGTCAGAACCTCTCCCCTCTTGCATCTTCTAGTGCACAGCCAGGGTGTCCAGCAGCCTCCTCTCTCCTCAGTCAGTGCCAGCCTCCAAAGCAATTTCCTTCTCACCTTTTTCTCTCTTGTCTTCTATGCCCTCATTTTATTCTTTTTCCTAACTTCCCTATTGCAAGACAAATACCTTCATACCAACATGATTATACCTATAAAAATGGTTGCTTAAAAGAGTGTAAATCACCCACGGTATTTAAAGGCCATCCTTTCAGGGCATGGGGAGGGTTGGTTTGTTTGGATGGAAGGAGCTTTGCCTCAGCCAGCAGTTGGGCCACCAGGTAGCGTGGATGAGCTCCTCAGGAGCACCAGGGCTGGAGAACCAAGAGAAGGCAAGAGAGAACATCACCAGGATGTGACCCTTGGCCCAGGGTCACACCCAGGATGGGCCACAGAGCCCATAAGTAGGTCAGTAAGCCCCCATAAATGCCCCAAGCCACTGCAGCAGTAGCCAAAATGGGGCAGAAGCAGGGCAGGCAGCCAGCTCAGACTCCCTGCACACCCTGGTGGGGCATTGCTGGGCTGAACATGGCCAGGATTGCTCCCCAAAACTGCATATATACACGTGATATTTCTGAATATAAATAAATAAATACATATACATAAGAGAGAAACTTACAGTAAGAAGAACACAGCTAGAGAGATTATATGAGCAAAGGAAGCATGCCAAAAGTGGTTGCTGTTTAATTTCAGCATACATACTGCCTCAGGTACAAACAAAAGTCTCAAGAATCCCATTTAAAGCTCTAATCAGGCTCTTCATTCATTCTCTAATTGGTAAAGCCTTATCCTGCAGGAACCAAATGAACAAGAATCAGGAAGAGAAGAGGTGCAGGTCCAGGCTGTGGTCCACCTGCAATACACTCTCAACACACCACAGACATCTGAGGTAGAACTTCACCCAGCCTGTGGCACCACAAAGCATGGAAAGCACCTCACCAGGGAGGCTGGTGACAGACAGCCACCCCCAGCAGCCCAGACAGCAGGGCTGTGCTGGCCTCTGCTTTCACACAAAAGCCACTTTGCTTCCCCTTTTTGTTCCCTGCCTACAACCTTTGATATTGTCTTTAGTACTCAAATATGTCATTACTTTTTTTTATTATTTTATTTCTATTCATTGCCAGAAGCTCAGTCCCAACACAGCAGTCAGCCATGAACTCATCCTGACTACTGTCCAGAGGAGCAGAGAGTTTGAATATCCATGCCTTACACCAGCAGGGAACACTGTAGCTCAGATAACATCAGAACATCTACTGGGCCACCACAGTGGTAAAAGAGCTCCTACAAACAGGGCAAGTTTGTTTAGAACCATTGTGATATTCCCATTGCATGGGCCACCATTAACCACCTGCCCACCTGGAAACAGGGAATTTGCTTTTTTTTACCCCATTGTTTTCCATCAAGATGCTCTTGAAGGGCAGTAATTGGACAAAATGCAACATACTATCAAAGTGGCCTTCCTAATAGGCTTCTTATACACTACAAAAAGTGATCTTTTCAAGAGACTCCCCCAATATGTTTCAGCTTGTTGTTTAAAAAATAAAGAAAAAATGTTTCTCCCTTTGTTATTTGAAGAATCACTTCTTTTAATCACTACTGAAAAAATAAACAAGAGATCATTATTTTTCATTCTGTATTTTTAAATGGATTCAGATGAGGAATCAAGAGGAAATCTCATCACTTCTTTGTTCTTATGAAAAATCTCAGACTGAAAATACCCAGTGCCCTCTTGTTATTGTCAAGCCCATAGCCATTAAGAAGGTGGTCTTAAGAGATAAATAGAGCAGTGATGCTTCACCTCCTTGTTCAAATGGGAGTTTCAATAAAGCAGTGCTGACTTTTTCCAGAGGAATTATTTTGCTGCCTTAGGGCTTTAGGATACCAGCCATCCAGAGAAATCTTTTGACATCAGGATGAGATCTACTATAGGTAGTATTTAATCCTTTAAGACTAAAGGATTAAGCCAGTTGACCAGGAAGAGAAATTAGATTTAACACCTGGAAAATTCAAAGCATTTCCAACCTTCTCATTCCAGGGTTACTCTCATAGTCCAGACAAGAACACTTACATGGAGTTTAGCTTGTACATTTAACAGAAAATAAACAAGTTTATATTGATCTAAAGCTGAAGACCTAGTACAGAGATGACACTGCAATACCACAAAACAGACTAACAAACATTTAAAATAAAGGTGCAGGAGATGGGGATCTTTGTAATTCCAGGATGGAGAAATGCATGCCTAAAACCAAGGTCAGCTTCATGAAAAAAAAAGAAGAAAGCATGAAATGGGTGTGCTGGACGTGGCAGCCATGAGCAAAACCTGGGAACAGTTTGCCATTCAGCTGTGAAATAGCAGAATATCTCTGATTATTTTGTTGCTAACCTACTTGTGCTCTATGAAATCTCCCTTTCAGATGGCTCATGCTCTTTGCTGGCCTGTCCAGACTCACATCTCAGCCACAAGGACCAATTACAGCAACTACAGAGACACCAAGTCCGTGAGATCTAGAATGAATGTCAAAAGAAGCAGTAAAAAATGGATTCCAAGAGAAGGGAAAAGAAATCAAACATTTTTTGTTTAGGTAAGAAAGTAATTTTTAACCCCCAGTATGGCTTTGCTGAGTTTGTGCCGTGAAGGTGGGGTTAGCCATTGTTCTGGGCAAATATCACCACCACTGATATGCAAAACATCTTGGCTTCATTTTTGCTGTTCCGGGCAGTCCTCAGATGGGCAAAGTGAGCCACAGCAAAGCACCAGCTCTGTGACACAGCAGCACTATTGATTTAACTGGTTTGTTTATGCCTATGTTTAATTGGCTATGTTAATAGCATTTTAATCCACATTTCACTTGTCTGTGGCTGATAGCGCAATGCTGGTGTGGCTGTGGTGACATTTTCTCACCATTGCTATCTGTCATCAAGCACCAGGCCAGCACTGTGAGGCTGACAATACCAAATGCTTTGTTTAATTAGGCATACTTTACACTATACTGTATAATTCCACAGCAATGGATGATTTTTTTTTAATTAAATAGGCAAAACCATGAAAAATCTTCAATCAAATAGCAAGTATTTCAGTCATCTTTTAACACCAGCATTTAGCATTTCTAAACATTCAAATGAAGATTAATGGGAACTGAATGGAAAAAAACCCCAAACCTGCTGGTAGAGTTGGAAAATCTCCTTTAAGTTTTATGCCAAACAGCATATCACCAGAAGATCAAGCAACATGATTACCCAGGGTATTCATGCCTAGAAATATCCTCTCCATCAGAGTTAAGATCACCTCATCTCCAGACAAATACTCTGTGGGTCTGTCACAAACAAACATTAGCCTGTGAGAGATATTTCCAGAGGATCATGGTCAGCCAGATAAGGGCACTGTATGTGCCTTTGGGCCACCCATCTCCCAAACAATCTGAAGCCTGAGCAATGAGTAGTTCAAACAGAAAATATTAAGACATTAACCAGGAGCTCTCCTAAGGGTCTGCTCCTGCCCAGGCAATGAGCTCAGCTCACAGAGCTTATAGGGCTCGTTTGGTTTTGCTCAGTTCCAGACCTTTCCCAAGGAGAGAGGTTTGGCACAAAGCAAATGCCCAGCCTGGCCTGGGCAGATCCCTCAGAGCATGAACAGCTCTCCTCAGCCTCACGGCCCTGCCATGAGCCAGAGAACTTTGCACTGTCTAAATGTTGGCCACATCTACGACTTCTTGGTCCAAATCTTGGTTGCCTTCCAACCTCGTGTTTTGGTCTGCCTGACTGCCCCCACCCTCATTTTTCTCCTGCTATATAATCCTGCTTTTGACTCCACTCCTCCAATCTCTCCATCCCTCTTTCACAGTTTCTTTTTCCTCCCATTTCACCTTGCTCTCAGAGTAATAGCTTAAAACAGAAGTTGAAAAGAAAAAATATCCTAGATTAATCTGGCATCTGTGCTATTTAACTGAATCAGATGCCCTGTTTAATTACCCCAATACTATTGTACTATTACTTTGGGAAAAAATGGCACAGGAGTGTGCTACAGCTGCTTCCACAGAATGCACTCTGTATAATAACCAGGACCAGAAATATTTTACAAATAGGAAAGTCTCTGGCCTCTGTAGGAAGCCCAGCTGGCAGTCAAGCCTTGCAGGAGGGCAGACAGGGTTTTCAGCAGGGAGGTAAAGTGGGGAGATGTTCACAAAAACACCCTCTGTCTTTTTGGGGATCATTGGGGGAGACTAGAATGAGGGGAAGACCATTGAGAATATCAAAAAGTGAGACTCTTCCAACTGCCTGTGAAAGGTGAGAAAACAGAGGAAGATTTCTGAGAGCAAATGTAACACACACATACATGCACATACATACCCACCATGTCTAGATCCTGGGGAGAAGGCAAGCTGCTGCATTGTGTAGAGATTCAAAATGCAGAAAATCAGTTGTAAATCACGAGTTCTGGATTCTTTGAGATGAAGTGTAATCTGATTTACAATGTTACAAAAAGAAATTAAAGTTAATTCCAACATGATTGTGGGTATACCGCAATTTAATACAACCATGCTGTGGCCTTTAAATCTCCACATTGCAATATGCCAACAGTCATTACTTTTTTTAAGTTTCATTTTTTATTTTAAACTATAAATTGGAAATATCACATAGCTTGTTATTTGCATTTCAGGATTAGGATCTCTGCTTAGAAACACGGTGCTCTATGGTGGAATATGATTCTTGTGCAACTACCATACAGTTAGGATAGTTAAAGGCACTCCACTTCACCTCATCATTTTTTCTGCTTAAATATTATGCCACGTTCTTATTAATACCAGACCAATAAAATCATCTTAGCAATCTGGTTAGAGTCTTTTGTCTACCCAGATGGCCTGCAATGTTAATGTGTGACAATTTCAACAATGAACTAGGACTGTTTTATGGAACCAACATTTGTTCCACTGCTTTTTCTTCTTAGGCTCAGAATTTTGACACAGATGGTACAAATTACTCAAAAAAACAGAAATGTTCATTTAGAAGGCTTAAATATGTGGTTTTACTCAGGCCATCCGAATCTTTTACATTTACAATTCAGTAAATTTACTAACAACCCTGCTGTAATTAAGGTCTATAAAAATCTTCCCTTCTTTCCCACTTGCTTTTCCCCTTACATATCTACAGCATTTCATTATGCATCCAATTTATTAATATTTATTCCAGTTCTGAAATGTTTTTAATTTTGGAGGATTTACACTGTTCAATCTTGCATCTGACTCTTCATACCTTCCTAATTATGGGAAAGGGGGGAAAAAACCATTTAATCTGTAACCACATCTTAATCCCCCTAGAACCTGCACTTTTCTATATCTTAGAGGAGAAAAAGAAAAGAGAGAAGTATGTCAGCAGCTTCTGGCCAAACAGCACAGCAGTTTCAGTGAAGCAGAAGATTTTGTAATCCTGATTTTCCATCCAGATCCTTAGGAAAGAGTAAAATGTCTCCGAGAAATTACAACAGGGACAAGAAAACAACAGGATTCTTATAAAGTGTTTTTGAGAGAGAAAGAAAGGGAGCAAGAGAAACCCTGGACTAGAGACAGATGCACTTACAGTTTGACCAAGCCCAGAAAGGCAAGAGGTTATTGTGCAAAACTGCCAGAAGAGAAGAGAGTTAACATGGAGCAACTGCTCTGGAACTTTTGCTGCTACCCCAGGGAAAAGGGAGCTGGCCCAGGCTTCCCTCTGCCTGTCCAGGCAGGGTCAGGTCTGCCACACCAGAGAATTTCCCTGGATGAGCTTCCTGCCCATCCACCCAGGCAAGCCACCATGGGGGCTCCCAAAACGGTTTGGCCATGCACAGAGGAGTGCAGGAGCATCCCAGAGGCAGAGACCCTGCTCTGCTCCAAGCCCAGGCACCCAGCAGTCCTGGCTCAGCAGAGGCTCTGGTCTGCAGGAGCCCTCGAGCTCCCAGGAAGTCTTTGGGGTTGATGGGAGAGACAGGGCTGAAATCACCCATTGGGTGCACAGTGAGTCCCCACAGCAGGGTTTGCTGCCAGCACATCCTTCCCAGGTGTATCATGAAACAGGCACAGCCCCAGAAACCTCCTGCCATTCCACAGCACTGCAGTTGTTAATGTTTATTTCAGTGCCTTCAGCCAATTTACCTGAACACAGCCTTCCTCTGACACTTGCTGGATCTGTGTGTGGTTTCAGCATCATTCTGATGTTCTGGTTTCCATCCCACTATGCCTCTATGATGGCTTGGTTTTATTATTTAAACAAATAATTTAAACAATAAAATCAAATTTAAAAACCAACATAAAACCCCATGACTGTCCTTTTCAGGCCTTGCAGAAAGTACACTATACGCCTGATGCTCCAATTCATTATGATATTCTATTAGATCTGCCAACAGAAAGTGCATTTTGAGTTTCTAAATGTTGTTTCCATTAGAATCAATCACTCCATGCAATTAAGCCAATAGGCTCTCACCATTTCTGCTGTTATGAGCTAAACCATCCTAAATATATTGACAGCTGTCTCCTGGAAGATGACACAAATTAGGTGGAGGGGGCATAAGCCTAAATGTCACCAGTGATAGGACAGCAGTTATTCTTTCAGAAATCCACCTAATTTTCATACCCCATAAGGCATGCTGTAGACTTTCTTTGCATTGGCAGCATGCAGTAATCGATGTTTTGCATATTACAATCAATAACATGCTTAAATGTTTAAGTTTTGCATTCTTTTGCGATAAACATTGATATATTACAAACTATGTAAAACTGTTCATTGGACTTTTTGTTTGCAGCATGTACTGTATCATTCAGCAAATAAGTGAGCTAAATATTGTTTGTTACAAAACAGATGTCACATGAAATTATGCCATATGTGCTATTAAACATTTTTCTTTCTTTTTTTTTTTTTTACAGTGAAAACCAAGATTTAGTTTCAGAAGTGAGTGTATTTGGCTTTTCAAGGACTTGAAGCATGAAAACAACATCTCTAAAATATTTTTAAATCTGCCATGCATCTTGTAATCCAGTTTCATAGGTGGAATACGAGTATTTTAAATGTAGATACATTTAAAATAATGAAATATGCTACATGTATGGTTGCATTATTACTTCTACGCAGGTTCTACTAATTTATCATAGGGAAAAATCAGAATCTTCTAGTTTTGCCCCACCACTTATAGTGTTAAGACTTTTGTCACACTGGTGCCTTTAAGTACAGGTACAGTACCTTGAAAATTAATACAAAAATTTTCAACCACCTGAAAGAAGTCCAGTTAATTGATGTACAAAATCTTCTGCAAACATTTTAAATTTGGATCTGAGAATACTGGGTGTATGGGATTCACTGAGGTTAGGGATGGTCAATGCAGACTTGCTTCAGGATGAAACCCAAAACCAGAAACCCTGCACGAGGAAAAGGAACACATTCCAAGATTCGACTTTAGCTGTTTTGACAGAACCATATAAGCCAAAGCAGAGCAATCTATATCTCTAGACTCTCAAAGTGTGAACTCCACAACAGAGCGAACAGAATGCAGGAAACATGTTGCTAAGAGCCATACAGTAAAACAAAATCTGGTTGCCACAAGAAGAGTGACATTGGCATCAGAGGCAAAGACACTTACACCCACAAATGGAAACACAGCGCGCTGGGAAAGCAGGGAGGAGAGAAGCAGATGCAGCAGCACAAGGAAGAAACTCAAAGTAAAGATCTTCAGACTCCATATGCAGTTTTCTTTCTCTTATTCATCAAAAGGAGGAAGACAGGGTAAACAAAAAGGGAGATAAAGACAAGAAGGTGAGGAAAATATTTTTTTCTTCTTTTTCCCCCCTGAAGGCAAATACTTGCTTACATTTCTAAACATACTATCTTTGTAAGGCTTCTCTGTAATACAAATAACTAATTGCTTGCCAGCGAGCAGTAAAACTGAGAAGAAGAGTCCTTGATCTCCCAGCTTGGTGGAGATTCCTGAGGCTTCTAGTCAGTAAAAAAAACCCTGCAAATAAACTTTAACACTTCAGTGGATGGAGTCTCTCCTCTAACACTACAAGCTTCTATGTGAAGCTATACAAATTCATCCTAGACCATCTCATCCAGGACACTGTGCAGGCCTGGTGAAGCTGCCTTCCACAGCTCACAGCACCTGCTGTACTGTATCAAACCGCCTTCCTGCTTTCTCCTGGTTTCTGAAGGGTAGTGCCACCCTTTTCACATCCTATCCGTCACTTTGCAGCTTCCCTCGGATTATTTGAGAGGAATGGCAGATGGGGCCACCACGAAGGGTGACTGCTGTGACTCGTTCACACCACCACACACGTGGGAGACAGACAAATTCCAGTTTATTGGCTCACTGAATTTTCCCACGAGGAGAAGCTTTTCCAGCACAGTGATGCAGCAAGACTCCCAATGCCTCCAACCAACCAGCCCCACCAGCTCTGCCTCTGATACCAGGATGATGAGCCTTTGTTCTGGTGCCCACCCTGCAGGTCAGCACAGAGCTCTGGCTGCTGGGGACAAGGTCCCAGAGATCGATCCCTTGTCACCTCAAGGATGGGGAGAGGGTCCCAGAGATCCCCTGTTGGGTACCTGGTGCCAACATGTGCCCCTCAGATCAGATGCCGCAATGCCAAGCACCATTCTGAAACAGCTTTTGTCGCAAATTTCGTGATCTAACATGCCTTGGCTAAGTCTAAACAGGATTTTTGTCTATAGTGCAAGACAGAGTAGAAGCAGATCAAGCATTTCACCGAGAAAAAGCACAACCATGGAGCAGCAGCCAGGAACAGCTATTCTGCAGTAACTCCCTTCGTGGCAAATCCTTAGTTCATGCAAGATGTTCAGGATAGAAAACATACACAACTTCTGAAAAAATATCAAACCCAGCTAGCTTTCTTTTTCTGAAAATACACTATTTTTCACCCGAGATTATTTTTAAATTATATAGCTAGGTGCCAGTATTTGGGGTGATAGATTCTTTACAAGTGCCAAAGATCTGAGAGTGGGAAAGATTACAGGTAACCCTGCAACCCTGATTGAATGCAAATAGAGTTGTAAAAGCTTCCTCTTCTCCCTGCCTCCATATTGCACCTTATGCAGCAAAGTGCTTAGTACATGATAAAAATAGCTAAATCTTTCAAAATCATAGAAGAAAGGTACTTGAATGTTTTTCTTTAAACGTTGTATTTTCTTAAAGGCAACATAATGAGGTCAACCAGTGCTGGATTCAAGCTGATAAACTGTGTTTAGGAGAAACCAGAGGTTGAGCGAGGGGGTTTTAGCAGAGGAAAACAAAGAGAATGATTGCAAAAGTCAGATCTCAAAATGTTAATCAGATTCAGAAACATAAAACATGACAATTTAATGGTGTTTGGTTAAAACCAGAAAATTTTAAAGTTCTAAGCATCTTACATTGAATTCTAATACTTTTTTAATTATTAGATATAAAATGCTTACAATTTTCACTGAAAATTAGACTTGGTAATTTATATTTCTTGTTTATACAGTACAATTTGCTGATGAAAAAAATGTGCTAAACTTATTGATTCATGACCATAATTGTTTAATTATTTATCATTGCAGAATTATATTAGCATTTATAATAATGCAGATGTGCACAAAGGCTAAGAAGTCATATACAGCTTTTGTTTTGTGTTTGCTATGCCGAAATTAGGCTGATCCAGGTTGTGTGTGCACACTGCATATTGCAAGTGTTGCAACTCAGAGTCTCTTGGTTTTACTGGAGTTAGAGGGGGTCTAACCAATAGCCACAATAATGAAAACACTCCGATTGCTAATAAAGAATATAAACCCAAAGCCAACAGCATCGCAAAAGAAGTCTCCTGTCAGACTGATTCCTCTGTTACCATGATGCACATTAAATTCAGTGCAACACACGCACAGCTGTTTGCTTCATACCACCCACAGCAAAGGAAGAGCTCGTGTGTGTTTGGTACAGGGGAAGCCAACAAGAGCTGCACGCCACAAAAATTACAGTCGGCTCAGCCAGCCAGAATCTGCTGCGTGAGGCCAGTTAAAGAAGAACATAAGAACTCTTGATATGAGAGAAACACATTCCTTTAATTTTCATCTTTATTTTAAGGGATCATAAACAGTGGAAGAAAATGACAGATGCCTCACTTCAGCCTCTCCTCCCCTCTGTGCGCTAAATCTATTCCCTCAAGGAGCTCCAATAAGACTGACATACATCCCTTTCTGGAGAGCTGCTAAAACAGCTTTGCCATGGGCTTCACAAGAAATTTGTAACACTGAGTGTGTCTTTCTGGACTCATCCTTTTGACATATTGATAGCCAAGGCTCCCATTGCCTCTCCCCTCCGCGCTCTTTTCACCTAACACTATTTACTGGTGCTACCTTTTCATAATTAAGAGTCCGTATCAAAGCAGTTGTAACACCATTTAAGCAGCTTTCCTGAGGAATCAAATCTAAATGAAAAGGCAAAGTATAAAAATGCCCCATCTTCCGCTGTGCCTAACTGATTTGCTCTGCATTTTATCCTCAGGGAGGTGCTGATTCCAAAAGCCAGGATGGAAGGACCATTCAGAAAAGCAGCATCACACAGCCAGCAAGGACAGCTGATTGTGCAGTGTACACCCACACTGTTGCGGGTCTCTAAAGGCAGCCCCCAGTCATGCTCTGGCCGTGGTGGCTGGATTGTTTATCACCATTCAGAGTGAGCATTTAACCTCCTGACTCCTGCATCACAGCACAGGCCAGGTATTTGTTTCTTTTGTTAGATTAATATTGGTAACAGAATAACACACTCATTAGTGGCGATAATTATTATACAGCGAGGTGGAATAGCAATTCTTCCAATGTACCGCACAGAGGAGTCAGTTTCATTAATTAATGAAATTTATTAAAGAACACAAGACAATCAAAGAAAACACACTTTGGTTAAGCACCTTCTCAGATGCTGATCATTGGCTCAGTAACTTTAAACCTTTCCACCTGCTATGAAAATGCTCCATGTGCCAGAAGGAAGAGGCACAGGAGAGCAGAGCCAGGCTCAGAGGAAAGTAAGCATCCTTTCCACTTTGGCTAGCAGGAACAGAAGCCCCTGGAGAGGCCACAAGGGGCTCCAGAGAAAGAAAAGCTCAGAGATAGCAGGATGTCCTACACTGAACAATACATGCTAACTGCAGGAATGGACCCTGAACAACGGAGCCACCACCTATTTATCCACACACTGGATGGATCCCTCCATTTCCCAGTTTGGTCTATCACTGTGAAATGTAAGAAACCCATTCCTCTGAAACTGCTTCTGCAAGATCCTAGCCACACCCTCAACAACTTTGGGTGAGGACTTCTGAGCAGGATTATCTGAAACACTTTGCAGGTTTTAAAACCTGAATCCTCATAAATACCTGTGAGGGATGGTAATTTAACAAATTAATTTCCAGAACTGCAGAAAAACATGCAGGTTTTGGTGTTCCCTAATGTTAGAAAAAAAAAAAAAACCCAACAAAACCACACAACTATGGCAGAGTAGAGACCTGAACCCAAGTTCCCAGTCTCAGAGCTATCTTAGGCAGAAGTGCCTGCATTTCTTTAAGTGATCACATTCCTATATGACTGTCACATCAGATTTTAATTCTGGCTACCAACACACTCCCATTTCTCATCTGGGGGATTTACTGGCTTTGCCAAGCAAGGAAGCACCAGAGTGTTCAACTGTGCATTTACTGCTCAAACAAGTTTTACAGGGGGAAAAGGGTGATGAGGAAGAGTAAGATTGCTAGAGGAGCTGCAAGACTTCATTTCCCGAATTTCCCCCAGGAATTAGTTACATTACATAGTATTTCTGATCTTCCCATTTGATCTTTGATTTTTAGTTCCACCACCATGAGATAGCAATTGCTCAGTGCTGTGCAGATAGATGCTTAGGAGATCAGGAAATGGTTAAATACAATAGACACCACAACAGGGGACTCAAAACATGCCAGGGCAGCAAACCAGAGAAGGTATATCTCACCTTACTTCGCTTACTCTGTTTTGTTCAAATATAAATGCCTTTCAGGAAATGATGATGAATTGTAATCTATTTTTATTAGATCTTTCTAGGTGGTGTCATATCTACATTAAACCAAAAGTGTCTGGTAAGACCAAAGTGCCAATAGCCAGCCCCATTTCAGTTTAAAGTGGTTTTTTAAACCAAGACCTGTCCATAAACCAGACAGACACATCTAACAGCAGAAAACAACTTTCTAAAGTGATGGTTTCTGGCTTGACAGTTTTTGCTGCAAAACTTTAGGTATCTGGAGGGGAAAAGTAACAAATCTAACTTTATTCCTTCAAGAAAACATGACATTTTGAAACGAAAGCCGACACTCAGGAAGCAGATTTGAAGGTTGTTTTGGTTCCTGTTCAGTACTCAGTGCAAGTCACTTCCAAGTGTCAGAGTTTATTGTTTTTCTTGGATCTCCAAATGGAAACCAAGCTCATTCAAAGTCCACCTCAAAGGAAGTGCTTACAACTCCTCAATCACCACGCAGAACTCAGTATTTCAGGTCACTTATTTGCAAGCTTACCAACACTCACCTGTGGCCATTCTTACTAAATGATGTGTGAAGTCACTACATTTATACAAGGCTGATGTAACTCAGTGTGAATTCTTCTCTCTTCCATCAACACCAATCTGGAGCAACTCCACTTGCAGTGAAGGAGCATGACTTCATGCAAATTGTCCCATGTCCTTAAAACCACTGGCCCTGATGTCAGACTGAGAGTGCTGCAGAAGCTCACCCAGGAAAGAACTGCTTTAACACGCTTAATGAAGAAATGAGGTGGAATTGAGATGAATTTTCACAGCAATCAATGCAATACTTCAATGTTTCCTTGAAAAGCCTGGCTGCTCTCCTCTCAGGTTACCCCTTCCCTCTTTCCCATTGTATTTCCATCAATTTAGAACTCAAATCAGCAAAACAATTCTGTGACTTTCAAAAATGCTTGAAATCTATAAGCATGAAAATGTATTTTTTGTGGCTGTGTGCAACCATGAAACATTTTTTTAATGAAGAGATTGAAGTAATATCTGCTCTGTTACTTGCCTGGGTTTGCTGTCACCATTGCTGCACGCCCACAGCTTTATAATGGTTAATATGAAAGCATGTCTGGACTACAATGGATGGGTTTGTCCTTCATTAGAATCATTGTTTTTCATCACACTTTATTTTCAGTAATTTTCCTTTAAAATAACTCTTTGAACCAAAGCCTACATTCCTCTGTTGTTCCAACACTAATCTCCTATTTGCCAGTCCTCAGGATTCACACATATTGCTATATTTGGTGTTATTCCTAAAGCTCTTCATAATTACACCACAATTAATTCCTTAAATTTAAAAGTGTTTTGAGCTCTCCTAATTGTAGAGACAAACTCAAGAATATTGCCAAAATAATCTAATGGTCTCCAAGTGACAAGGCAATGAACAAAAATAATTTTAAAATAAAAAACCCTCTTCATAAGCCAACACCATATTTGTGGGGAGCCTGACTCACACTTGCTGGTGTTTGGTAACATAAACTGCTCCTCTCACAAAGATCCTGGAAACTTTATACAACTTCTTAAGCTCAGGGAGGTCATGCAGGAAAAGTGTTAAACCCCCAGATCTTCCAGTCCCCAGATGGATGCCTTGTTCACAGACATGCAGATCCTAGACTGGCTTCTTCCCTCTTTAACATCCCACCCATGAACTGTCTGCTGATCCTGCAGCTGGAACACACCATCAGCTGCCTTCAGTCCCCTAACAAGAGGCCAAGGCCACATTCACACAGCCCAGGAGCCTCCATGCCCCACCACATGCACTGCACTCTCAAACAGCCACAGCTGAGCACAGGAGGGGCTGCAATCCTCCTTCTGCCTCTGGGACAAGAAGGATCCCTCTCTGCTGGCACCAGAACAGAGAGACCAAACACCAGCTCAGAGGGAATCACCACCTGTGTGGCTCAAAGCACGTGGGGCACACACAGAAGCACCTCTTATACCCCTCAAAATGAACAGGAGGTAGAACAACTCCAGAGCACAGAAGAAACCTCATTTCTTCAGTCTGTTCACAAGTGCCTCCTGAACAAAAAGAGTTCAGAAAAACCTGTGGCTTAACAGAGTCAAATTTCATTCACCAGGCAAAAATAAATGGAGATAAACAAAGCAAAGCCTCCTTCCCCCTCCCCCTGACAGCACTGAATGCTCAGAAAGCCTCTCCAGAACTGAGCAAGCAGAGCCTGAGCCACTTACTCAGGCCTGGTAATGTACAAAGTCCCACCTGGGGAGTCCTGTCCTGTGACCCACTGCAAGGTCACCTCCACACCAAGCTGATTTCAGAGGCTGCACAGCACTGAACAGACTCTCTGGCTGTTCCCCTGATCCCAGAGGGCACGACTCCCACTGCAACACAAGAGTTAGCCCAGGATTCTAATCATCACCCAGACCCCAAAGAGCGTTCAAACTGAAGAGATGGGGAAAAAAGAACCTTTCAGGAGATAAGCGTGGTTTTGTCTGTGCATAATGAGAGTAAAACATGAGATATCTAAATCTTTATCCCATATTCATACATTTATAGCCAAAAAAGCAAGGAACAATATCAGAAATGTTCCAAGAATACTATGCCAGCACTTATCTGGTGACACTTGAGATGAAGAAGATAATTGAAAGGATGATTGCATTGGGCTTGTTGTACTCCATTGATAAGAAAGGTTTTAGAGAGCCCATTCAGTATGCTCAGCCATGACACAAGATGCCAGGAGAAAACACAGTACTGCGGCAGTGACAGCACCTCGGATCTCGGGACATTAAAATGAAAGATAAAGCAGGCTCTGAAAGAAGCACTGTTGGGCACAGTTTGCTCGATGACAAACATTTGGACAAATATCTAGACGCCAGAATACCTCTAAATTGCTGCCCTCTGACTGTCACCCTGCATTCCCATGCAAAAATCTGCCTGTAAAGGAGAAGCCTTTGCTGTCCCTCCCCTTGGGAAAGGCCGGTAAGAAAAACACAAACAGCCCAAATCCTGTGTGGCTGTGCTCTCAGGAGCTGCCAGCAGGGTTGATGTGAGGTCCAAACCTAGGAAAAACACGAGGTGATCGCTTGTTTTCCTGTTCAATTTATTAAACAGTTCTTCCTTGATTATAACTAAGCACTAAGTTTTTGCAATACTAGCAAAATCTGTAACGGTTTCTATAACTCTCATGATATTCTAAGCTAACTTCAGAGGCAGAGCAATTTACCAGAACTGCAGCTTAAACAAGTTTGAATTTCATTTGCTATATATATGAAGAGAATGCTCTTACTGAAAAAAGAAATGCATGAGCGCACATTAAAGCAGAGCTTTGATTCTGAACTCTTTATCCTGAACTCTGAACAATGGATACTTATGAATCATTTGTGCTGCATACTGAAGCCTTTTGAACTGGTAACAAGAGAAATCAGTTCTGCTAATGCATCTCTCATCCCAGATCTCTCACTCATCCAGATTTTAAATCTGAAACTTAGAAGAATAAAACCGTCTTTTTGGAAGGACCAAGAGTATTTTGGAAAACAGACTGGTCAGAAGGGAGGGGAATTTCAGGATGGGGCAATAAGGAGATTGTGTGCAGGTTCTGATTTTCAAGACCAGCTGTTTAAAATAAATGTCTGACAAAGGTGGGGAAGAGGCATTACAAAAAGGCTTGTACTGCTTGCATTTGGGGTCTGTCTGGGCAATATTGTCACTCTGTGGTGTAGAGAAAGACAAGATCATGGAGGTCCTAATGATTGGGATGACATTAAGTAAAGTTTTGGATGTGGACAAAACACTGGATTACAGTTTAGGAACCTATCCTATGTATTGGCATAAATTTGGTCCTAGTAATGAAAAAAAAAAAGTATCGCAAAGGTAGGAATTCTCTCTCAAGGAAAACCAGCCTTAATAGTACAATAAAGACTTTCTCTGTAAGCCATCTTTAGTCCTTCCCTACTTCTTACAGTTAACAGAAAATGATCCTAGTTATGAAGGAAAAGGCTCCTACTTATGAATTTTATACAAGCCAGATGTAGCAAGTTCCACGTTTGAGGATGCGTTTCACAGAAGAGATCAAACTCAGATTAAAAGAACTAGAAGTGCAGTCTGCAATGATGCATGGACGGACATGTGCCTCCAACTCCAGGCTTTTGAGAATTCCTTTTAAACAGGAAAGTGTGCAAAAAAAGCTACTGAAATTTTATAAGAGATAAATTGCACAATACCAACCTGATTAAATTTCAAATGCTATCAACTTTTGCTTAGAGTCTACGAGACAGAACAGCCCTGAATTGAGAGTGCAGCCATTGAAAATGCTTTCCAGGCAGGTCCAGACATGTGACAAAGGAATGTCCACATTAAATGACAATGTCACTAACGACAGAAGCATTGAAAGATCAAATGAAATGCACAATCAGAACTCTGCATTTCAGCGCAAAATTCACCTTAACATTTCGCAGTGATGGCCTCTGGGTGACAAAATGCCTGTGGTGTGCCAGGTGCCCAGAGCTGTGCAGTGGAGGGGCTGGCAGCAGCACACTGCTGAATAACAGCTGGTAGGGACAGCCTGTGCAGGATGCACAAAGATAAACCCAGTCCCCTCTCCCTGCCACGCAGCCACAGCTCCCCAGGAAAGCCCACTTCCCCTGGCAGTTTCCCAGGGAGGTCATTGCACCAGGGCTCAGCTGCTAAAGGGCATTTGGCAGCTCAGGAAGGGAAGGTGGTGGGACGAAGCAGAGAAAGCCCAAAGCAGCCCCAGGAGAGGCTCAGCAGTGTCCAAGGTCTGTGCTACTGGGACACTGGGGAACAGCAGGGTCTTGCTGCTCCATCACCCCACATGTCCCTTTCCAGCAGTGACCATGGTCAGGTGGCACCACTTCCCACATCAAAGTGCAGGTGAGCCTCTGCCATAGCCCTCTTTCCCACAGGGATGATTTGTGGGCAAGGTACAGCTAATAATTTACCTCAATCTCAACTTTTGGATGCACATGTAACCCCAATGTCTCATCAAGTATTTTTCTTACCCTCTTTATAATTATATACATACTTAAGATTGAACAGTGGTAGAATTTACTAAGTACATGCCATAAATACTTTCATATGCCAAACTGAAAGCTTCCTCTCTCATGTTTAGTGACCCTCAAATCACACTTCTTTCAGATCACCCAACTGTTACAGTACTAGCAAAAGCAACAGGATGGAAATAGCAAAATTACACACACACACACACTTTAGGCTATATTCCCAAAAAGGAACAACCACCCCCCTGAAATGCAGCCAGCTCTGGGCTAAAATTAATTTGGATTTAAGAAGCTAAACAACTCCCCAACAATTTTGGAGAAAAGACAAGTTTTGCACAGGGCAGCTCTGCTCATCTAAAGCAAGCAGCAGAGTAATAGGAATCTCTTCCAGTAGAAAGAGCAAGCCTGAAAGCCACCCTACTTGCTAAACAGCACAGCACACTGATTGCTGCCTGTAAAAGTGGCCAAAAGAAGCTGAAAAACGTGAATCTGCATTTTCCGGGAATCTATGAGTAAGATTTGGATACGCAAGGAGTTTCCCTGTAGATGGGACAAGAGCAACAGCACAGGAAGCAGAGAACGAGCCCCCAGCGCAGTGGTGCAAGTTCTCATTTGCAATGCTAGAGCTGCTTTATATGCTGAGCTCCCATCCTTCAAGAGCAGGTCAATGTTTTAATGTGGATTGGGCACATAAATGCAGATCAATTTATGCATTAAAAAAAATCATCTACATGTGCATTTATTTCAATTTCATTTTAGTGAATCAGGTCCTGATTCAATGCTAACTGAAAACCCTTGAAATAACTGCGAGCTTGCTCATAGCCAATTCTGTGTCACCACTATGAAATTAGTAGTGAAATTAAATGGCTCAACAGTGCTAAGACATTCCCCAACTACTCCAGCAAGCAGTCGCTCACCTCTAAGGTTAACAGGATAAAGGCTGGATAAAGAAACTACTCATTATACCAGCTCTACAAAGAAGCAATTATGAGACTTTATAAAGTGGTTTCAAATATATTTTGCAAACTAGGACTCAGACAAATATTAGTGGCAGCAAATTACAGTACTTAGCAGAATTATCACCAGAAAAGAGACTCTTTTAATCTATAAAAAATATCAACAAAAGATGTAAATATGGACTCCTCGATGGGTGGTATATCTTGAAGAAAATATACATCTAATCTCACAGTGTGTTACCTCCAGTACCTGGAGAGAAGGTTAACAATTCAGAGCTGTTTCCTACAGCTATAGAATATATTTTGATGTAGATTTGTAGATATCACAGACTTAAAATCTATTGTATAATCACAGGGCAAGTGCAAGGAACCTGGGGACATACTTCTCCACAGTAAAGTGCTGGAACACTGGCTTTCATTTTAATCAATGTTATTCCCTGTTCTTAACAAATTATATTTCATTCTGTGGCCTTTAGGTTCTATTTTTCTGCACATAAACAGCAACAGCGTTTCCCCCACCCCACGTACAATTTGCAGCTGTATCCTGGCATTACACACGTGTTTATCTCCACGTGTGACGGGCAGCTGGAGAGCACAGTCACCCTCACACAGCTTCAAGCACCACATAATGGTCCCCAGAGCAGCCCTGCTTGGCTACCAGCAGATCTGCTGCTGCTCTGGGTTAAACTGCACATGCCAGTAGGAAAACTGTTGGTGATCCAGGGATTCACAACCCAGTATCTCCATTCCACTCCTCACCTTCCCATTCAAGTCAACAGGAATGGTGGGAATGAGCACCTTGGAATGTCAAGCAATTATTGCAGGTTAACACCAGGATAACACAGAAAAATTTGCCCATCCCATCACACACAATTCGTGTTCAAATACCCTGGATGCCAAGCTGCAGTACAGGAAGGCAAAGACTCCTGCAGCTTTGGCCTGGGCTGTGTCAAAGGACGAAGCACCCCAGTGGAGGCCAGTGCTTGTCCCACATGGCCAACTGCTGTCACAGGCAGAAAACACTCCTGGGCTTCCCTGACATTTCTTTCTCTGCAGTTTTTAGTCCCTCTTTCATTGAAGGAAGAATATGCATGGTTTTAAATACTTTCCATTAAAATCACAGACAAAATGTTTTGGTCCATCAGGTCTGGGAAGTGACCCTGCTCACACACTCCGGCAAAGGAGACAACTTCCAGGGCAGTGACAATCACTGCCTCCCCCCTGTTCCCATGAGGGACCTCACTGCTACCCCAACCACATTTACCTGCAAACTGTGGTGGCTGCCAGCAGCAAACATCTGAAACCCTCTGCATTAACTGAACACATCTGGGAAGCAATTTTCCATGGGCTCTTTAACCCTTCCTTGCTTCACTCATGTGAATTTGTGTTTGGCAAGCTCCAAAACATCCAGAGGTCAGGTTTTAGCTTAATTAAGAGACCACAAAAATCCAGACAGACATCCAAACCTTCTGAGCCTTTGGAGTGTGGGAAAGTAAAGTAAGAAAATCACACACCAGCAATTTCTCTGACCATTTCTCATGTTTGCTGTTTTGAACAAGGCTTGAAAATACCAGAACCTTTTCTCTCTCACGCACTGAACTTGAGCTCAACAGAGACCCTACCAAAAATGCAATGCAAAACACCTGAGCTCTGGTCCATTAACACTTGCAGCTGCTTAATTTTCTCATATCCCACAGCTGCTTTTCAGACTCCTCCTCAGGAAAACTGCTGGGGATATCACTTCTACCTATGTTCCATCACATACAATTTCTTTAGTTTCTTCCAGCAGTTCCTTCATTTTTAAAATCTGCCTTCCTAAATTTGGAAAAAAAATCCTCCTCTTTGTTCCCCAGGTGGGTATAATTCACCCCTTACTTCTCCACATTTGCTATCTGACTCCTGGATGAAACAGCAGAGTGCTGCAGTGTCAGCAGTTCCTAAAGAGACCATCCCTTTCCCTTACTGTTTGGATAATGGTTGCTCCATGAGATCAATTAAAAGAAGAAAATGAAAACAGGAATTGATACCCAAGCCTAGGCCCTTGCCCAAGCTGAGGGCACCAACAATTGCAGAGATAATTTAGTGGTGCTCTTCTGCCCTCATTTTGTCCATGTTTATTTATGCATCTTTCCGTTATAAGCATCGTACATTAAAGTCAATAGCCTACCACTGCTTATCAGAAAACAAGTGGAGCCAGACCTGGACTTCTATAAATAAGATTTACTCTATTGGCTAAATAATGACATCTAAACTGGTCTGATTTAACTGACTATGGCAGTTCTTAGAGCAAAATTTAATTACACTTTGTACTTATTACAGTTCCTTTGTGTGCCTCTTGCTTCCCAGCAATTTTGAAATATAGACTTAAGTCTGCTGTACAATACATCTCCATACCTATAGTGACATGTGCTAACAGATGGCACCACGAGCGCAGAGCAGCAGATCAGCATGAGTTGTCAGTTTTGGTGGCCACGTTTTCCCTTAAGTTATCTCAGCCCAACAAAAAATGGCATGAAATAATCACTGCCCGTTTCCCGCGGGCTGGGGAGAGCATGACTCAGCAGCAGCGCTTTTTATAACATCCAGACTCTTGACTTTCTAGCAATGCCTTTATATTTATGGAGTGCATTCCTTATGGAAGTCTGCTAAGGAGCGGATGCTCTGCGATGATGCTGCTGAACCATAAAGGCAGCAAGAGCTCCGACAGCTCAGGGCCTGGGGTGGGCTGGGCAGCTCGGCGGGCGGCGAATGACGCGTGTTTGTGTTTGTCGGGTAATGTTGCTCTATAAAATTATATTAGATGTGCATTAGGGGCTGTAACAGAAGACAGGAAGAGTAAAGGATACACAGAAGCAGGAAGGAGAAGCACAGGCACTGGAGAATGCTCGTGTGGTTCTGCCTCCCCACTGCTCTGTGCCGTGGGGAGCTGCCTGCATCCTCCCCTCCTGCTCGCACCACCAGCCATGGGGCACAAAACTGGGAAGGAGCCACGAGGTTTGGTGTTAAACCTTACATTCATGTTTCACTTGCGCTTGATCCCATGCAGAGGACATTTAGGACAAGCCCAAGGTGGGGTTCAGCACCAGTGTTAAACCCCACACCATAGTGAAGATACCAGTACATACTCTTAACACGATTTAAAAATGGGATGCCCTAAACTTCATCTTCCCTCCAAACTTCCAAATTTCAGAGCCCTTTAGGCCTTACCCTACACATGCTATCATCCTCTGATTACATTTCCTGCCTTCACACTCCAAGCACATTCATGGCACAGCTTTACAATACCTATGAATAGCCTCAGAGCTGGGAGCAATGGAGCTGCTGTCACCTCACCAGAGCCAGGTGCAACAACCCAACACCTGCCCAATTGCCAGTCTGGGGTGATGAAGAGCTTCATGGGAAATGTAGTCCTTGATTCCTCCTCCTCCTCCTCCTCCTCCTCTTCTTCCCTCTCCCTGTTCCCAGCACACCCATTTTTTTGGGATCCTTGGACCAGGGATGTCAGGTTGACAGAGTCCAGGCTCAGCTGGTGCATCCCCAGGAAGAAGATTCTTTCTTCACAGCCTTCAAGGACACAACAGTTTCCTGCCATTTTGAACCTTCATCTGGGGAAAACCCACAGAGGCTGAACTTAGCTACAATTAAATGCCAGTTTAATTATGTAGGTATTTCTAGTGTCTTCTGTTTTAGCTTTTATGACTGCCCAACCACCAATTATTTATATTTTTTAAAGGATTCATTGTTCTTCCATTGATGCCTGAAATCAAGGTCTCAAAATACAGACCTCAAAGCAACATCCTCCAAATCCTTTATGAAGAAGAATCTGTATTTTTTAAAATGATTGGTGGAACACTCTTAGTTTGTGGGCTTGCATATAGAGAACCACTTATGTGCAGCTCTAAATATGACTAAGTGGACTACAGACATTTCAGAGGATAGGATGTTACTAGGCAGATAAGAATTTCAGATGCAAACTTGAAAGTATAATTGGCATGTGAGCAGGTAGCAGGAAACCGTGTAGAATATATTTTCTGAAGATCTACACTTCCACCATTTCTCTGCAGTGGAAATGCATCAGCGCACGATTTTTACCATCAAAGCCCGCGATGTTGTAACCTACTGCAGAATTGTGGCCTTAGGGTTCAGTAAATTACTGTAAAATAATTTTAAATGTTTGCTGTTTTCTTTCAAAATGAAAAATACAGAATGAAAACCTCAAAAAAAAAAAAGCCATCACACAGAAATAACTGGTTTGGTTCTATTACTGCATGAGTGTGGAAATGCTTTTAAAGCTTCTCTGCTGTGGGGTGGGTGCCTGGGGTGCTTTGGGGTGCTGGTCCTGCCTTCAGAGCAGCTGTGGCAGAGTTTGGGGGTCCCTGCTGGCTCCCCAGCTCAGCACACTGCCCTGGCCACCTCGTGGTTGGAGGGTCTATGCCTCAGGCACTCTTAAGGGAATATTTATGCATTAGGTGCTGCATCCAACAGCAAAATTTTTCAATCAAGGCCAAGAGGAAAAATTTTACAGGAAGATGGGTCTAGTTTTAATTACAGCAGCACAAATACAACCCTGGCAAACCCCTGCAGAATAGACACCTCTTAGCATTTCCCTCTCAGAACCACAGCAAAAAACACATGAAAGGTCATATACAAGATAGGATTTGACACAATAAGATTTCACTCCCATGTTAATGCACCTCAGATCAAGCCTGCAAAAGTGAAATAATAAATTTAGGAAAACAAGCAAAATGACCCTACTGGTTGGTTGGTTTTCTAGATACCATCTACATATTTTAGAAACGTACAACCTTCTAATAGAAATGAATAAACTACTCAACCATAAAGTTGCTATAGAAGATATGCTTGTTCTGATTGGAAAGGGCATCTGCTATCTGCAATATTGATAATACTTTTCAAATTTCATCTGCTTTTGTTTGCATTCTGTGTCGTCTGTTTAAACACACTGGGAATAATAATGAATCCCAGCATTATCTCCACTTTTTCAAGGCCGAACATATAACTTTATCACAAAAATAATTAAAATTCTTTGGCACTCTTGTATCTTTTCCATTAAACGTTATCAAGCAGTGACAATAAACTAACATCAGTCCAAGGCTGCCCATATGCTGCTTTTAAAAAGAATGTATTTGTCCCAGGGTGAGAGACATGAATTTTGTGTTTACAGGGTCAAACAATTCCAAAGTTTTTTACAGTGTAAGGACTAAAAAATCTGTGCATGCACACACACATGCAAATGCACAAACGCAGAGCTGAGGATATTGGGTTCAGAGGGAACACCTACAAACTGTTTTGTTAAAACTTCCGTTCACAGACAAATCTTAGCAGCTTAATAATTTGGAGAACTAGATATAAATATTTTGCATACTTGTCCAACACAGTCAATCCAATAAATGATGCCCTGAAACATTCTTGGATGTCATATGCAGTTAATCTCAGATGTAGGAGCAATTTTTTTCCTGAACTGAATTTCATATATAGAGCTATATATTATCTCCTACACATAAGAATAATGTTGCAACTTTATTTTGAAAATCAATATTTTGAAATTAATAATATTAGTTTTGTTTACCATCTTTTTTAAATCCCATTTCCTTTGTTACCCAAGATAAAGAAAAATAAAACTTATTCTCTGATAATCTTTGCTCAATATCGATTAATACTCATTAGCTGTTTAGGAAAGAAGCCATCTACACTTCATTTTTCTCACACCTCTAATTATTTGCCAGTGAAAACTAGTGTAGGTTTTAGAATACATTGCTACAATATCTAGCTCCAAAGTCTTTATGATTTTTATAATCTGTGCTAACTTCTGCTTAAAATGTAGTAAAGCAATGATGTTGATCTCATTTCAATACCACATACACAGTATTGCATAGTAATGCTCTGGCTTTTATAAGCCAGGAAACAGTACCAACTCACTAAACAGATCCATCAGGATAATTGAAGAACTCATTTCAGGAGAACTCCCATATGAAGGCAGAAATGTTAGAAGATGTTAAATTTTCTTTTTGTGTATTGTTGGCTCGCTTGATAAGCAGAAGCAAGTTTATACAGCTCTGCAGCTAGTGTAGAATGCTTAAGCAAGAAATCCATAACTTTTAATATGATGAGATTGTCCTGCTAGGAGAGATGGATTTTTTCCAATATCACTGCTAACAAACAAGTAGAGTTTCCTGTATCAGCACATTTCTGTTTCTACTCTGCAGCACACATGTGCTTCATTTAGAAACAATACATGGCTCAACATTTTTGGCATATTAAAAATGAGACAAGTACGTTGGACTAGCTGATGGACAGGTATCCTAACAGGTTTCTTTGGAGAATGAGTACAAAATCTTATACAGATAGACACACTGCCAAGGTTGAGAAAATAGGGAGGGGGGAAGTGTGAAGTTATTTGTGTTAACTTTCCTTCCAAGATTTAGTGGCAGTGTTACTTACTGGAGTGACTGCTGGGTGGACAGATAATGTCACGCAGTGTCTTATTACATGATTTCAAACCCCTGTGCACAATCTCACTTGCTGCATGAAACTTAAATATGTTTCAGGTAGGAGCTAAATAAAAGACATTACTTTTCATCTGCTTTTTCACTTAATGCTAATATAGTCACTTGTCAGTGAATGTAAAAGTAAAGGAGACAAGGGTTTATTTTTATACCTCACAGAACAGCAACTGGTGATTTCCCTTAGATCATTGCTTTTGTGTGTGCAGGCACTAAGCTTTTTTCTTTTAATATTTTAGACATACTTTATTTTTTATTCAAAACAGTTTTATCCCAACTCTGACATGCCGATATTGTCAGGAAAGGAGGTGTGATGTTTAAATGTTACTGGGTACTTTTTCTCATTATACCTTATGAATGTAGGTGGTGCATCTCATTAATCCTAGAGCTAATCACCAGGCTCACAGTGTTCATTCCTTGCAAGGTTTGGCTGAAGACACGACTCTCTGGTTCACTTTAGAGGATTTATAGCACAGATGTCTCAACGAGCAGTCAGTGGGGACATGGAGCTGAGCTGCTGCTGGGATGGGATTGCTCAGCAGCAGCACAGCTCTGCCAGGCTGTAGGGCCCTTCCCGGGGCCAGCCACATCCCAAACACCACACACAGGGGATGAAAAGGTGCTTTGTCTCTAGGCACTGCGTGTTTTGGGTTCAGGAAAAGCAGCACAGAGACCCATCAAATCTCCATGAGAGATGGTGAAGGTGAGGCAGACTGCAGGCTCCTCCTGCGCCACAGCACTGACCCATGGGCAGGAGAGGGGACTGTCCCCTTCTCTTCTGATGGCCCCCTGAGGAATGCTGTGCAGAGCCACTGCTTGGGCTGTGGTGAGCAGGCAGCAGCCAGCAGAGCATCCTGACAAGCCATCAGCATGGCAAGTGGCCCCTGGCCCGTGGCCCAGCAGCAGAGCTGGCCATGGGATGGGCAGGATGGCAGAGGTGCCCTGAGTGCAGCAGCAGCCTGTGCTGTGCAGCCTCTGCAGAGCATGATGGAGAGTGCCCTGCCTTGGCTGGTGCTCAGCGCAAGATGAGAACAAGCTGCAGGCTGTGGCATTGGTGGCCACAGGAGCAGCAGGGCGAGAGCACTGTCCCCTGTCACTTTGCTCTCAGCCAGCACACAGCATGATCTGGCAGGACAGACCAGGAGCTTGCGCTCCGGTTAATTATCAGAGTGTTGCAGCTTCCGTTCTTTGCTTTCTTTTTCACCTTCCTCACTTTTTCTACCTAACCTCCCTTTGGTTTTCTCAAGCACTCACGCCTACTCAATTCAATTAGCCTTGGATAGAGCACCGAGGCCTCAGATACCTGTAGTCATTATCCTGAGCACTTTTCATAAGAGTATGGATATTAGTCCCAAAGTCCTGGCAAAATTCCAGCTAAGCTAATGTATTTACAGCCTAACCTCCCCAAATGTATCTCTTAGTTTTAAATAGGGGAGTTATTCTTCATTTTCCCTCCTTACTTTGCTGCATATAGTTTCTCATAGAGTTAAACTTATTCCCCATGGCAGAATAATGCAGGATTTTTCAGTCTTACCGCCTTGCAACATTTGGTATTTTTCTTTAAGCTGCTGCTTCTGGACTCCTGAGACTGCAAGAATCCCAGTTCCCAACCCCTCCCTTTTTTTTAAAAGCAAGCCGCTAATCCTTGTGTAAAAAAGCTTAAAGCACAAAGCTCCAAAACAACTAAAAGATGCAACTCGACATCTATTATTATCTTTAAAATATCCCGTGAATTTAAATTAATTCTCATGTTGTCTGAGCTCTGCCCCAGACACATTCGTGCAGCTGGCAATGCCAGTGGTGCCGCAGAGCTGGGGCTGAGAGCAGTTGTGTCCATCTCTGCCCTGAGCCAATCTGCCCTCTATTTCACAACCCAGTTCTGCTCCCAGTCACACCAGCATGATCACTGGGGCTGGCTGGCTGCAGCTGTGGGCAGAATGTGACCCAAATGTGCTGTTTTTACTGAGTCATGCCAAAACTTCTCAGTGCATACAAGTACTGAGACAGCCAATACCTGCACCTCTGTAAAAGGGACGGCTGTTTTACGAGATTTTCTCAAGATTTTGGCTTGCTCTGGAAGGATGAAGGATTTGCTGCCCAGCCTCTGTCGTGTGCTGAGAGAGAAGCAGCAGATCCCATCTGAAGGGAGGTATCCAGCTCCCTTTGGGGCACCAAGCTGCTCAGCCCACCTCTCCCATGAGGACATCCCAGATTTCCACAGTTGGCTACAGGGAAGGAAATGTGCCCATTCAGACTCCAGGGGAGTCACACATTTAACTCCTCCACGCCAAGCTGGATAGTTTTCCTTGACAGGGAGATAATGGGGCATTTTGGGCCTCATCCTTTTCTTCAGTTCCTTGGATCTGGAGGTTAAACCAGGCAAGTTTAAATAGCATTTCGTTTCATCTGTGGCTTGCTTTCCCGGGGTCCCCTCATGACAGATTCACAAACATTATTCATTAGTTTGCTCACCTATCCATACCCCTTCCCAGCTACCCAATATTCGAAGACAATCAGCAAATTAATGATTTCACATTTTCAGCCCATTAAATTATTTATTGCTGGTGTCAATAGAAAGTTTTTAAAAGGTAAAATATATTTGTATATTGACTGCCAATTCTACATGGATGTAATGGCACCAGGCAGTGTACCACATCATGAAATAAAAATTAAATTGTAGTTGGGCTTTTAAATCAACTCAATTAAAATAAAGAGATTCTTGGCTTGATATAGGGAAATATTTGTATTTCCAATTCTATTTGTTAATACATTGACATATGTGCTATTTTTTAAATGTAGCACTAAGTGCACTTTCTGTCAATGCCATAGATTTTTTAATAGACTGAGAAAATGCATTTCATTTCTTCTTATTTTCCTTCAATACATCATTTGGTTCTGCTTTTTTGCCTGCATGAAATTCATTTTCTAATGGAAATATTTGTTTTGTAAATCAAATATGTATTATGCACAAAATGCAAAGCACAAATTAAATTATGTTAATGAAATGAAAGAGATATGAAATGCATATTTCATGGACAAAACATAACCTCAGCAAACAACCATTTCTTGATAAAATCTTTAAACACAATCTCATTCTGTGACAGACATATTGTTAAAGCAGATAGCACCTCATTTAAATGGTTTCCTTTAATATTAGTGCTTAGTATATAATTGTAAATAACTTTTGGGATGAAAAACCAATAATGAAATACTGTCTTTAATAGTTTGCTATTGATGTCAGCATAAAATTTGTAGTAGTTGAATATTGGAAATTGGGAGTGCGCACACATATAGTCAAAAGCTGTAAATGATTGCATATTTAAATAGAGCTGACTAAGGCAAAGATGTTATAGATATTAGTAATAGGCAGAAAATTATGCTGACCTAACATTATTTGACAAAACCCACTGTTTTAAATTATATATTGGTTACACTTAATGAATAATAGATTCTGTAGGTGTTGTTTCTCAGATCACAATGCTGATGACACTGTGTGTTGGAGACTTCTTAGTCTTCCTTCTGACAATAAAGCAGGTAGAGCTCACAAAAGCCACCAAAACACAAAATTGTATCCATGGGTCTCCAACCCAGCCTAGTCTTCTGCAGGACAAACAATCCCAAAGATAGGAACAAAAGACATATTCCAGGTTATTCCTGAACACATGCAATGCAAGAGAAATCATTTGATTATATCATGCAGGAGGGGATTTCAGGCAGGTCTTGGGTTGCTGTGCCCTCCTGAGTAGCAGAGTCATTACAGAGATTTCACCCATTCCTTGGGTTTCATCACTGTTTTCCATCAGTCAGACTCGATGGGTTGGCCCACATCTTTGGCAAACATTTCTCTGTCCTCCTCTCTGCCTTGAGCATACATGAAATCCAGAACAGAGAGAGCTCTTGATATGTAAGCCAATTCTTTCAGACATTTTAGGGCAGCAAAGAATGTACTAAATCACCAAAGGGACATCTGTCTCTTCTCTACCATATTATTTTTATCAAAAATGCTAAGAAAGAGAAAGAACATGATGCAGAGTAAAAAGAAACAACCAGCCCCAAAACTCAGATGATCATTAGAGAGCTGGGAGATGCCTGTAATCTAACAGGTGATAAGAAGACCAAAGCGCTTATTTGAATGTTGCTATTCTTTGCATGAAAGCAGGAGAGCTATACATAATTAATTGGAATCTGCTTCATTTTCTGAAGGGGAACATATTTGTTTTTATATTAAGTATTACAGAGGACACTTAAGATTCAGGCACTGATACCTGATAATTGTTTATCACATTTTTTTGCAGGAAGGAAGCAAGATTGATGGACAAACCAGGACAGTGTTTTCTAGAGGCCTTTGGCTTTTAAGTCACTGTGGTTTTAGTTCTTAGCCCAGTATCATATCTGGCCCGAGGCTGGTTGGCAGCTCATTCCATCTTTGCAGTGGATGATGCTGCACATCAGCATCTGCACTGGTTTGTTCAGAGCTGTTGCCTTTCAGAGCAGTGACAGCAGTGCAGCAATGGGAGAGGTCCTCTCAGCCCTTTTGGGGAAGCCCAGAGACCCCTGCCCTGTGCTCTGCACTGATGTCAGACCCCTCTGAGGCACGGGGTGCTCAGTGAGGCCATGGCTGGGATCACATCCCGAGTGATGGAGCACCCAACACCCCTGACACCCAGAGCTCTGCCCGTGGGAGCCCAGGCATGGCCAGGCATGGACCAACTGAGAGGCAGACCAGAACAGACTACAACAGAAGGGACAAAAAAATCCATTAAAACCACAAGCCTGCCTCCCAGCTAATAAAATATATCACCCCAAGGTTCACACTGCTCCCAGGGCTGCCTTCCCCACTGCCCCTGCACACCCCACAGCTGTTGGACTGTGCTGCACCACTGCACTGGCTGAACTTTCCCATCCCCAGACAGCATCTCCAGGCAGGAAAGCACCCCCAAAACAACAGATTGCCCCAGGCTGTGCCTCTCTCCACCGGCTGTGCTGCTCCAGCATCTCCCTGTGCCAGCAGCTCAGTCTCTGCTGCTGCTGAGGACATCTCTCCAGGAAGGGAGGCTTTGTGCCATCTCTGTGTGCTGTCAGCCACCGTGCTCAAGATAACTTTCCACTTTGCTCTGAGGCACAGACAGGTGCCTTTAGTAATGTTCACGACAGCCTTGATATCAAATCCATAACTCTGAGATAAGCTTGGCAATAAATACATATAACAAACACAGTGCAGCAACATGACAGCAGAGAGCTGTGGAACTAAAGAGGGGCTCTCCCCATCCCTACATTAAACTATTTATTAATCATACCTGCCCTATTTCCCCCCATCACAGGCACCTCAGCACTGGGATGGATTAATGGGGACACAGGAATGCAGCACCCCTTCAGTGAGTAAAACAGGTGACCAAATTCTGCATGCCCCTTGTAGCAGGACAGCCACAAAACCTGCTCAGGGCTCCCAGACATAAGTGGGCTTTGATCAACAGCATGGTGGGATCTTGTACAGGAACAGGGTGCAGACACTGTGGAGGTTTAAAAACAAGAGGACAGCAAAATGTCTGAATGAGATTAACTGTACAGCCTGCCTTTGCTTCTGCCATAACAAAAAAATGCAACCAAAATAAACAGTGCAGCTGTGTGAATCTGAGCTCCTTTTGAACCAGGCCATCAAACTGTCTCTCTGCCGTAAAGTAAAAACCTTCCAAACACTTCCAGAATCTCCAGACTTGGCAATTTCCCCAGGATAACCCAGTAAATTGCTGGGGAGAAAAAAAAAAATATCCCATGTATCATAAAATACTGGAATTTTACCCCAAGCAAAGGCCAGAAACTTCTCCAGAGGGAGAATCCAAAGCCTGATCTCCGGATATTCAGAGCTGGAGGAAGAGTTTCCTCCCAGTGCATCGAGGAATTCTCTCTGGCTGTTCACAAAGCCATTTGACTGGAGCACAACAACACTGAGAAGACATGCTAGGGAAGAAAATGTCTCCAAGGAGTGGCAGGATTTGGGAGCATGGCTACATTGGATCTTGAAGGTCACGGAGTAAAGTCTCCAGCTCTTGAAGGCGACTGCAGAGTTGCTGATGTGGCATTAGGAGCCATCCCCACTGGGGCAAACCAGGCTGGGTACTTTCCTGTACCATAAAACCAATCCCAGACTTGCTGTATGTTACTCAAGTAGAAACCATGAGACAGAGACTATTCTGAGTCAATGGAATTATGGATATATAAATCAGAGTAAAACCTGGTCCCCAACATATCCATTGTGTATATACCACCTATGGAAGAATAATGAATGCTAAATCTAAGTTGTGCTTCCTACACTTATTTCATAGGAAATACAATTTTTTATCCATTTTATCAATTTTCTAAAATGAATCTTTCCCTTTTTCATTATCAAATTTCAATCTTATATCATTTCCAGCACCACCCCAAGCCATTCTGGAGTTCTCGTTTACATCACTAGAGATTAATATTAGGTGTTTGTAAAAGGAGGATATTAGCTTCTCCCTTATATCTGTCAAAATTAATAACTTCTCTATCACAGATAACTCCAGGTCAATATTAGATTCATAGATGTGGCCAGAAATAAAATGTATGGAAATATAATATCTCATTTATAAGTATCCAAAAAGGGAGGAAAAAGAAAGAAAAAAGAAAGGAGAAGAGTTTTCATTATTGAGATTTAGACTGCAACTGTTCTAAAGATCAAAAGACTTTGAGGGCTGAACATATCTGCCATATGGCCTTAGCCTTTCAAATAGAAAACAAATTGGAGGTCAGCCCAGGGGAAAAGAGAGAAGTGAATTTTCTACAAGCAGGGCAAAGGAAGGCATCAGGATCCTCTCCCCATCGCGTTTGTATTTCTGTCTAAATGTATATTGTGGCCAGAAGAAAGGCTCCAGACATAAATGTTTGTTCAATGATTGATGTAAATACTTGGGTGATGATTGATAACGGCTGTGTCTGGCAGATGTCCACCTCCTGCACGGCTGATCCACTGTGGTACCTCCTGATGCTGTGCTGATTTAAAGGGAATAACATGTTCAAAGTGCCCAGATTGCAGCAAGAATATCCTGTGCTCTTGGTCCAGCAGGGACGATGTTGATTATATTTGTTAATGGACCATACTGTTGTCTCCTAAAATCTACTGATTTAGGAGCATTAGCAGACACAAAGCTCAGCTGTGTCCTGGTGGAGGTAGCGCAGATCTTGGCATATCCTGTGGAGTGCTCCTGACTTGCAGGACTCTCTCAAACTCCAGGCATTTTTAAGAGATGTATCAGAGTGCTCAAGTGTGCTCTGTGCACTGGAGTTCAGCTGTTCTGTTGGAGTCCTTAAACACAGGCCAGGCCAGATAATTTTCACACTTCTGAGGTGAAAATAATTCTGATTTTGACTGGCTTTTCTGGCTTCCCAGCTGGCTGTCCCCATCTCAGCGCCGTGACCATGCCACAGAGGCAGAGCTCAAAGCCTTGCACTCAGAGCGTGGGCTCAGGAGAGGAAGATGAAAAGAGCATTGCCAATGCAAAATCTATTTTTTACATAAGTTTCAAGGGAGAAGGTGAGATAAATACATGCTGTGGGAATACAACAGAGGAGAAGCTGTATGAGTTATGCTTTCAGAAGTAAATAACACTGGAGCCAGTGATTTAAAGGTTGTTAAATGAATTTTCCCAACTATTTTATTCCCTGTGATCAAAATTATATCAGTGATGTTCTTACTAATATATCCCATTTGGCTCAATAATCTTTTATTTGTAATTACAGGTGAAAAGGTCATTTTAAGAAGGCCTGCAATGGGCTTTAAAGAATTATGCTGCTTTCATTTTGTTTTTATAAGCAATTGAGGATAGAGGGCAAAATTAACTAATGCTACTTTCTGTGAGAAAAATATTAAAACATCCTCAGTTCATATCCTCATTTGCCCAAAGGAGTATTTCCTATTGCTCTTCCTCAAGCCCTGGCTTTTGCACCGACTGCTCCCTGGTGGGAGCATGGCACCAGCCACCAAGCTGCCCAAGGGGAAGCACCATCTCTCCCCCTTTTTTTCCCCAGCTCCTCAAACTCTGGCTGACCCACAGTAAAATCCTTTTAACAAGGCTTCGTTCCTTGCCGACCCAGTTAAAACTCTGCAAAAATAAACAGTGGTCGCTCTTTGTTTTTCCTGTGGCTTTGGGATCTGTTTCAAGCACGGAAAGAAGCAGCCCTACCTGGGTGCAAGGCACGGGGAAGGGAGAGCAAAACAGCCAGCTGGGAAAAGAGTTGTCTTTAACAAGAAAACTTCTAGGGAGGGACATTTATATCTATATTCTTCTTGGGTGTCTTATGCTGCACTGAGATCACAGTGATCACATGCTTGACCCCAAGCAAAGTTCTGGGCACACAGAGGCACCAGCAGAGGTATAAACACGGAGTGAAAATACCACTCAACTCCACCAGCTCCCATTTGTCTCCTTATCTTCTTGATGCTGATATACCATTGCCACAAAGGACCTGTTCCTGCAAATTCAAAACAAGAGAGACCCTCTTCCCCAGGCAGAGAATGCTGCAGGGTTAGGAGGAAGCAGGGCACTGGTGCCCAGTACCCCAGGGAAGGTACCCCAGGAGTTGCTGGCACCGAGCTGGCAGCACCCCGCACTCCACAGGTCCCTTTTGAACAGCCACATTCCTCCCTCCCAGCAGCACAGAGATAAAAAGATGTGTCTGTGTGAAGGAAAGCATTCCCTGACCCAGCTCACCACGTTTGGGTTTGAAGTGCTGTTTGTCACCACTAAGCACAGCTCTCCCCACCAAGGAGTGATGTTTCTCCCTGGAGTTGCTCTCTGCTTTAATAGGGTGTGAATGCCTGAAACAGCTACGGTGCAGTAATAATTGTTATTCATGTTTGTCTCCTCGTGTGGAAACACAAAAGCTGCCACATGAACTTTTCTACTTGAAGATGATACCAACATGTATATTATTTCAAAAGATGGGGAATATGCCTTGTGACCTAACCTAGCTGAACTCACAAAAACAATGGTGTCTCCTTCATTGGGAAGAGTAAAGTATTGAAAGAGGACTCAGAGGAGATCAATTAATCAGCCCCTTCCCTCATGTGCAAACACAACCCTTAGACCTCAGTTCTGAGAGGTTTACACACACCTCTGCAAAAACATTCCCCACTTTAGCTGTTTTTCTTAACACTGGAAATTAGAAAAAAAAAAGAAAATCTGTTGTTGCTTCAGTATCAATCAGCTTCAAATACTGGGTTAGGGATGAGGGCCCACAAGTTTAGCTTCTAGGTTCAGAGGACTAAAAAAAGGAAGGAAGAGGAGAAAGAGGAGGAGGAAGTCTGCATATCTGACTTTGCACTGAGGTGAGGGCAGGCAGCTCCATCTGAGCAAAGTAGTGATGTAGAAAGAGGAACATACAAAGAAGGTGAGAACTGCAAGGAACTGCAGATGGCTTTTAACAGAGGTTTTGGAATAAAAGCAGTTGCAACCAACTCTGCTTCCTGGGCAGCCTGTAGAGCCCCATCCCTCCCTCAGGACTAGTTACAGGACAGGTGGAGTGAGGCTGTGCAATAAGTGAGTATAACCTGGCCATAAGTACTTTGGAGATTTACAACAGAAAAAATGCTTCTGGTCATTAGAACAGGGAGATTTTGAAATATCCCTCCAAGATAATTAGTTTTAAGATGCCAACTGTGCAGTTGATCATTGAGTTTAGTCTAACATTCTTGCAATACCAAGACTGGAGATTCTTTCTCATTCTGTCTTCTTCTAAAGGAGAAAAGGAAAAAAGAAAAAAAAACAACTAAATAATCTTCAACAAGTGAAATGGTGTTTTGGTGTATTTGATGGACATTGTTGTGCAGGGCTAGGTGGGAGCTTTAAAAAAACAAAAAAGTCTGCAAATATTCATTCACATTTTTAAATGAATTTGCTGCAGCCACATTGATTTCCCCCTGGGATTTACTTTCTGCACACTTTTGAGCAATCAAGTTTTACTGGGCAAATGTTTGCACAAGACAAATTTCAAAATTGCATGCAGAGACAGAATTTTTTGTCTTTTCATGCCAGACATGCTTGTAGGCTTCTCCAATGAGCAGGCAGAAACAATATCATGTGATTTATCTGACCCATCACAACCAACGCACATACCTTGACTAACGAAGATCAGACACCCACAGTTGTTTGTGATCAAGACACAGAGTTGTTTTTTTTAATTACAAAGCTATCCATCAGTAATTTCAAATAATAAGTAAATTGGAGGGAATTGTGATCTGTCTCCAGATAGTCTGTGAGCAGAGAAAGCAGCTAAATTTGTTGAATAAATTATTCATTATGGATTATTCGCTCAGCTCTACTGCAATAGCAGTGACATTGTTTAATTTAATAGCACATTAAGGGATCTTTTTCCTTACACAAATGAGTGCATTGCTCCCAGCAAGCTGACTCTTGAAGATGCCATGCTGGAAACCTGTAAGAGCAGCTACCCCTGTCCTAGGCTTCAATTAGGTTTTGAGCAGAGAGGACTCTCATGACACACCAGTGACTGTGTGGCTGCAGCTCTGTGCAGGGATACAAACGTGCTCAACACACTACAGGGCTATGCAAGTCCTGGAAAAAGAACTTGAAACCAACCACTTCACTTGGAAATTGACTGTGCTTTGAGGTGGATCTGAAAATAACGAAGCCAAAAAGCCAGCTTTTATTGAGCTCTCATCTGACCCTAGAGAAGCAAGTGCATTTTATCTGAGCCCTGTGTAAGCCTGGCAGCTCCTTTTCCCATCCCCAGCCATGCTGGAGCTCAGAATCCACAGCCAAACTCAAGAATAGCGAAACTCTGCTAACTAAACTAGTGAAACTGCCTTCCTGAACAGACACTGCAAGAATACCAGCCCTGTTGATTTTGTTGGTTGTCTTGATTCTCCCTGGAGACAACATAAAGGATGGCGAATAATTGTATAGCTCATTTACACCTAACTACCTGCAGAGGAAACTTCCCCAGTGACGTTTTTCCTCTGAGAAACTAAGATCTCCAAAGTCCCAAGGACTTACTATACAAACAGCTGCAAAACATTGTGACATGCTGGCTCTGGCCCTATTTCTTGATCCCTTTTGAGGATGTGACTCAGCCAGACTCTTATTCTTGGTGTTGCCCAGGGCTGGCTGGGTGCAACAGCATCAGCTGACACAGCCTGCAGGGCTGCCCATGGACACAGCTCTGCCTCATCCCTCTGACACAGACACCACTGCTGCCTTCTACTGCTCACCCAGCACTGCACCAACAGCATTTTTGGGAGTCTAATGGCACCCATGGAAGTGAGGGTTGAGGGCTGGTGAGTTATAGGCAGATGGCAGAGGCTGAGCCCATAGAATCCTTCATGCCAAAAGTGTGGTGTTTGTGGGACCCTGACCTTGAGTGCCACACACAGACACAGGGACGGGCTCATGTAGGTGGGGATAGATTACATTTCTGCCACTGAGGAGAGCAGGAAAGAAAATAAATAATGTATACCTTTCATTTGGGTTAAGAACAGCTGAAAAAAGCCCTGGGGAGTGACTACATCAATGGAACTGCATTGCCCATTCATGGATGAGAAACCCTGAAATACCCTGAATCTGCCCCAAATACAAACACAGAGAGAAACACAGATGCATGCAGAGATCCCCAACCTGCTCTGATTTATCTCCCTGGCATTTTTGATGCTGTGTGTTGCTTAAAGCAGGACCCCCTGAGCAATGACCTGTGGGCAGCAGGTACAGTGCTGCCTCCCAGGCAATCGTGTTACAGCAGACAAGAAACAGATTTCTCAGCCCTATCAGACTCCAGCACAGAGCATTTCCTGGTGGCTGTGCCCGTGGTGCCACAGGGCAACAGTGCCAGGGTGTCACTGTGCTGCACTGTGCCAAAAGCAAGGGGAGCAGCAGTCCCAGCAGGCTGGGCACAATGCAGCAAGGACAGGCACTCAAACACAGGATTAAGGAAGGTCATGGCCATTCATGCTGTGGCAGATCCTCAAGGAATATTCCCCTTCTCTTGTAATTTTTTTTTTTCAGCTGGCATTATAACTCAGCATTGAAAGGCAGGAAAACCTTTAGTGGCCAGTTCAGGGCTCAAATCTCTGTTGCTTATGTATATATCCATACTCTATACATATAGATATATACACACAAATACTCTATTGATTCCTGGTTGTTCACTTCCTGCACAACATTACAGCTGTAAAACAGAAAGGTGAGTGTGGTCAGAGAGTAAAATTAAAGAAAAGCCATAAGGCACACACCAATACCAAAATGTTAGAGAAAAGAGAGCAATGCCACACAAATCCTCTGAGTCCCACCAGAGCCAGCAGCCTGTTCAAAGAGAATCCATCCATCCATCCAGGCAGGTGCAGTCCTTTCACCTTCCCTCCTTTAGTACAACATTTTATATCCCTTTCTTCAGGTTTTGTATTTAATATCTAATATATATAATATTTTTATCTGTTAAACTACAGTGTTGCATCCAGTTTAGCCTATCCATAGGCAAGTTGCCCCATTATGCCTCCAAGCCTCCATACCATATCATTCTGCCTATAACCTTAAAATTGAAATGCCATGTCATATTTTCTACCATCAGTAGCAAGTGTTATCTTACCTTACATTCTATTATATCACTGTACTTTCCTCCCTGCTTGATAAGCTGTCAATATTGTTTTGGCATGAGAAATTTCCATCTCACGCATCAGATGATCTCCATGACCTTTAAGCGAGTTGCCAGTAAGATAATTTACTCACATTGTTGTGACAAAATAATATCTCTTCTGCCCGGGTCACATGACATGATCATTACATGATTTTCCAAAAATGATTAAATTTTGCACATTTTGGGGGTGGAGGACCTCTGTGGAAAATTGAAATTACTAGATTGCTTATCATTTCAATTAGCTACAAAGAGTTAAAAAGGCTACTTGCCACTGCTTCACCCAAGGAGCACATCCCTAATTCCCACACTGCACATAACTCTAACTTCCCTCACTGTTTTCACTTTTTTTTCTTTAACTGCTCATCCTTTTGCAGGGAATGTTTTAATACAATCGTCTTCACAGTGTCTTGTATTAGCAGGAGGATGTGATCACAAATATCACATCCTTTTGGCATCTTTTTGGCTCTCTATGCATAACAAAAATGTCAAACAGATTTTAATGAAAGGCTGCATGCTTGTGGGTATTGACAGTTTGACATAGAATCCTAATTTTCAGATGTCTTGTTCTTACTGTTTTTAACACAAATACTTGCAGGATAAGAGCAAGGCACCACAACTGTGGAGAACTGGTATTTATAAAATGTCCTTCTATTCTCACTGGGTTCTGCTCAGCACCTCGCCCAATTTCTGTGGGGTTTGGCCCGAGAGTTTTTGTGCCTCAGCTACAGTCATATCCAATCCCAAGGTAGAAATGAAATTATTTCTTTTCTGGGCTGCTGCACCCTCGTGGGGCTGGGCAGGGGAAACCCCAGGCAGAGATGGGGCACAGCAGGCAGGGAAGAGGTGCTGAGAGGGCCATGGATGTCCCTGTAGGAAATGCACTGTCTGCTCACAGCTGTGCCACCTTCATGGGCTGCAGAGAACATCCCATGGAGAGCAGCAGGACCAGGAGAGGCCTGGGCTCCCTCGAGGTGCCCATGCATGGGGAATGCACATGAATAGATATTTGTATTTATTTATTTAACTGCAGTTGGGCTTCCTCCTCCTGCTCTCTCTGTGCTGGAGTGAGTGACAGCTCTTTGTTTCAGTGCTGAGAAAACGTCAAGGCTTCAGGAAAGGGGCGTGAGGCCCCCTCCATCATTTCACGTGAGTCCTTCCCATCCCAAGCACCCCACACTGCCACCATTGGCTACTTCTGCACACCACTGGGACAAGATCAGAGCAGCTGTCTATTCAGTGAGACATTAGAGGAAATAAAACTGGAAATTAGAGCTGAAGAGCATCAGGAAATGCCAGCGGGTAATATATTCTCCAAAGCTTTTCACAGGCAAAATTTCAAGGTTGCCATTATCTCTACCAGCCATGGCCATGGACTCCACCACCCTTGCACCACTAAAAGCTCAATTCCAGGACTTCCCTCCCCTCCATCCCACAGTGCTGGGACAGAAAGGCTCCTTCCTAGGAAGTGCCCTGTTCTTCCCACGCACCATTCTGATCATCCTATTAGTGATGCCTCCCAGCTTTGCCTGATGGGCAAATTTTTTCACCAAAAAGGTTCCCTTGTCCTCAAGATCAGGTTGGAGGCCAGTCCTGAGAGGCATCTGCTGGCTTCTGCCTAGACCTGTGCTTTGTCCTTCAGCATGGCCAGCCCCATCTGCTCAGGTACTTATCTTGCCTTCATAATTTCCCACGTGGCACTTTATCAAATACTCTTCTGTGAGAGATGAGATCTATTTCATTTCTTTTATCTAGAAAATCAATGATCTTATCAAAGCAAGACACCAGTTTTTTTTTCCTGGCATAATCTATGCTTGGTGAAGCTATGCAGCATTTTAGACCATTTTTGCAAATACTCCTGTGGTTACTATTTCTTCCAAACCATGTCCTGATCTTTGCACCCAGCAGATCAGCTCAGCAGCCTCCGTGCTGTGGCTGCAGCTCTGCATTGCTGCCCACATGGCCTCAAACCACTCCTGTGAGGATCACCTTGCTCATACCCTTTCATGTACTTGGGCAAAAAAAAGTTCCTTTTTTTTAAAATTACTAATTACATTCTTTGATCAGGTCTCATTCATCTCTGGTTGCCCTGGATCTCATGCCAATCTCTTCTCTGCCAATCTCGACTATACATGCAAGTTATATTTATCTGCATCTATCTATATACCTATCTATATCTGTCTATATCTATATCTAATCTATATCTATATATCTATATCTCTAAGATAGCCTTGGGACATGATCTCTGTACTGTTTCCATGAACCTTTTGCAGAGCCACACTCCGAAGAGCAAGACACAAGCCCAGGTGGGTTTCAGAAAGCCAAGCCAACACTGTGATTTATTTTTTTAAGGCAATTTAACAAAGTTTGCAGGGCTGGTGGAACGCTTAGTGCAGCTCTGCAAATAACACCAAAGAGAACAGATCAATGTAATGCCCTATTGACAAAGTCTGAACTATAATACATATATTTTTTACATTTTTATTGTGTTCATGTATGTTGATTCATAGCTGCTTTATCAATAAAAAAACACGGCCCAAAGTTTTATACCATAACTGTCACCAAAATTATTTATTACCAGGATAATAACAAATTTTATGCGGACAGAGATCCTTTGTGGTGAGATGTTGAACTATAAAAAGACAGACAGAATTGCCTGCTCTATACAGCACTGACCCAAGGAAAGCTGCTAATTTCTCTCCACTGTACAGAGTCCACTGGTGTGCACACAGGTATCTCTAGATACAGATATCTGTATCTATATGCACATTCAAGGTCACATAGGCACTTGCATCAAACATTTGTAAAACTATTTTCCCCTTTAAAAAAAGTGTTAAAAGCCTACAACATGCTTAAAACAAGACAGATTCAAGACCCATGAATTTAAACACTTATCAAACTTGGAAGCCATTAATAGCCTCTCATCAATTATACCTCAGAAACAATTACAGAGGACCAAATACTGCAGCCCTTCACTGAGCAGATCTCCCCTCGAGGTCACCAAAAGGGTTGCTCAATTAAGAGCTTCAGAATTTGGTGCAAATTTAGCGATTTCCATGTTGTGGTGCCCATTTTCCCAGCTGACATTTTGGTGCTGGAGGTCCCCAGAGCAACCCTGTGCCCCAACACTGTGGCTGCCAGGCCTGGGGAGCTTCCCCTCTCTGCCTCTCCATTCCTGCACAAAACAAACAGCAGAACTTTTTTGTTGCCCATGCAGAATAATCGAGGTTCAGGTATGAATTGTGCAAAATTAAACCCCGCAGAATATTTATTAAAATCTGCTTGCTTAATTTTACCAAAATGTACCACAAACTTCCAAAGGGAAAAAGCCTCAACTTCTGAATGTAAAAAAGATGTAAATATATTCCTGGTAAACCTGACCTCTGTGTGCTATACAAAATGACTATAGTCTTGTGTTTCAAAGATATTCTTCCTTTAAAAATATCCATTGTTATGGCATTTCCTTGACTAAGTAGAAATAACAGAGGTTATGCTTCAGCTATGCACAACAATATTATTTCTTTTAATATATAAATGTGCCAAAAGGGATGTATATAAAGAACACTGATAGAGTTCCTAGAGCTGTTCTCTGCTTCCTATTGTTACAAACAATAATTTGAGGAGAGGAGGAAAAAAATCCCACAAAGAAGGATTTCAGCTTAACACGAGCAATACTCCTCCTGCACATCTTTCCTTTTATGCAGTTTTGTTTCAGTGATTTGAGCATGTTCTAATTTTGTCATTCAAGCCATCTGACTTTCACTGCTCTATACAAACAAAACCTAATTTAGTCTGAGATGTTTTAAGTCATAACAATGACGGATGGCCAAGGTTCAGGTGTGCTAGAATATTTAAATACCTAGTCTATATTTTCCTGATATAAAGACAGGCAGCTTTTTGTACTCTGATTAATTATGATTTTGTGTCTGAAAAAAATAGCTCTTTCTATTCTACATTATTAATTGGTTATTTAATTAGGGATTCTGGTAGCTTCAGATGTTGGGTAGCTAAAATTGTGCTGTGGTTAAAAAAAATAAAATAAAAAAAAAAAGACTAGCTCCATACTGTTGCCTTTTTGTATCTTATGAAGGTCACAATAAGATGTGATTGTTTGGCACAGCAGCAGTGAATTATGCCACCCAGACAAGCTTTTAACCTATGTGCCTTCACTCTGAGTGAGACACACAGGGATGTGCTCTCTTTAAACAGTTCTCTATTGAAGAGGATTCAATCACCATAATGAATCTGAGGCCAGGCAGCAATCTTCTTCACTGAAAGAATTTCTAAAAGATTGTAGAATTTGTAAAACGAACAGCTCACAGACTAAATGGCTGTGTGGGTGAATCAATTATTGCAGGGCTCGCAGTAGTCATAATATTTAGTACATATCATAGAGTGTTTCAGGTACAATAAGATATGCTAGTTTTTTCCCATTCCTGCTTGAAAGTGGTATGTGCTCCACCAACTTAAGTCAATCTTCAGGATCTAGTTAGAACTAGTATTAAGTCAATAAAAAAATCCATCTGCAGCCGTGGTGCATGTACCAGGATCCGAAGGGCTCACATTGCAAAACAGTAATTGTATTAAAACGTGCACCACCGAGCTGCTCGCCAGGAAAACACATGATGTATCGTGAAACACAAAACACATCAAGGGCTGAAATATTTTTAGAGGTAGAGTAGGGGCCAATGCTGAACAGCTTCCTTATTAATACAATAATTATTTTATTTTGACAGCACCATTTATAACCATATAGTCTGTGTCCAGCTACCCATATTTCCATTAATCAATGGATTTGAAGACAACTGTCATCATTTCATTTTATTATGACTTATAGGTTCATTGCAGTTCACTTAGAAGTTACTATGAGCAAGACACTGGTGGGCAAGAACCAGACCTTCGTGGGCTGCCAGGTGCTCCTGCCTGGCACTGGTGTGGCTCCGAGCAGCCGTGCCCTGAGCAGGGACTGGGGGCAGTGGGACCAGCTGGGATGCCCAGGGGACACCAGGCTCGTTGCTGGAGAGGGGCCAAGGCTGTGCTGGTGGATTAAAAATCTGGAGAGGCACTTCAGCTCCCAGGTATGTCATGCAAACCCCGCAGCTCGCAGTGGGATGGTGCTGGGTTGCTATGCAGGAAAACGGGAAGGACACAATTTGGCCTTGAGGAAGGAAATATTTCTGCAATGCTAAAAAGCCTCCAGAGTACAGATCCAAAGAACCTAAGGTCGCTCCTCACCCCTCCAGCCTGGCCACGAGTTTGCAGCACCCAGGCTGCACGCAGCCACCTGTGAGCAAATGGTGAGCAAAATCCACCGCAGCTCTGCGGTGTGCCCACAGCACAGCCCAGTCACAGTGTCACAAAGCCGTGTCAGAACCTGCCAAACACACCTCCACGTTGTGTACAACCTCCCCTAAAACACACAGGGCTAGATGGCAAGCAGGGTGTCCCTTTAATGAAACTACAACATATTAAAAATTATTACAGCTTCGTCTTTTCAGGTTTTAGACAATGTAATGTGATTTATTCAAAGAAATGCTGATGATTAGACATTAAATGGCACTAAATATTCCACTTCCTCTGCGCTGCCTGATAAACTGGTTTCATTAACATTATAAGTAACAAAAGTTTCCATTTCAGTCGGCCCATTTTGTTTTCCTCACGATCTAAGTTGCAGCTGCACAGCACTATATTACAGGGAGCTCGGGGCTCTCCATCACTCCCCACGGTTAAAGGGACCGAGCACGGCCGGGGCAGTCCCAGCTCAGCTCCAGCCCTAATGCAGGTCCTGGGGTCACCAGCAGCCCCGTGCCCAGCCCTGCCAAGCCTGCACCTCCCCAGCCCATCCCCAGCCCGTGGGGACACTCCCACAGCAGGCTCAGGGCATCTGTCTGCCACCGTCACCCCAACCCCACTGACATCGCCATCCCGTTTTTCTTCTTGGAGAGATTTTTCTTTAGCCGCCAAGTCTGTCCCTATTAAATCATGTGCCTCAGCCTTAAGTGCAGGTTAACACTGTGCCCTGAGTGGAAGCTACTATATTTGTCAAGGATACCTCTGTGATTTATCTCTGCTAGCCCCATAGAAGAACTCACATCTGGATATATGGTGCAGCTACATGATTTCCAAATCCAGCCATTCTGCCTGCTCCCTGTGAGACCTCACTCGGGGTCTGAAACTGCTGGAATTACAGCTAATTCCCAATTCAGGCCCTTATTCCAGGCCCTGCCCAGGGTGTCAGTGCCCTGCAGCACCAGGTAGGGATGCTGTTGCATCCTCCTGATGTGCCGAGGGTCACCTGCCCTTTCCCCAGACTTTGGCCACATCTGACTGCCTTCAGGGGAAACCTCGCTTTGCCAGAAGCCACAGGGACACTTTTTGAATGACCTTTTGAAAGTAAGATGGTGATTTAAGTGCACACCAGCCAATGCTCTGGTGTTTAGTAAAACTTCACTCCTGCCCCCAGGCAGTGCTGCCCACTCAGGGCAGCCCTGGCTGTATTTTGGGTAGGGGACAGGGGTTGGTCCAACCACCTCCCATCACAGGAGAAAAACAATCTCCCAGTCCACAAACGCTGATCCAACAGGGCAAAGCAGCCCCACTTGCTTGGTGTAAATCTGGACCAACTCCAACAGGCTCACTCCAGATTTACTGCAGCACTTCCATGGGGATTTGGCTCCCAATCCCATGGGATGAGCTCTCACCCCCTTCCCCCAAGAAAACCGCAATGTGAGCACAGCAGAGACCCAGCAGCACCAAGCCCAGGCACCACATCCCTTCCTCCTCCCACAGCTCAGGTGGCATCTCCACACACACACACAGATATTTAGATAGCTATATATTATTGTTTATGTAAAGCCATAGCTTTCCCTTGATTGCAAGGCATGGTGGGGCTGCTGATGAGGTTTGCTGTTGACATTTCTGCATTAGCTGGCTTTTGTCAATCCTGGCAGGCTGAGAAATTCTATCTTAAGGGCTGTTCTTTATTAAATTTGCAAGATACAAAACTGTGACTGACTCTTTTCTTTGGTGAATGTATAAATAATAAATCCAGATCGCTAAAAATAACAATTAAAATATTGCTCAAATTTAAAAGCAAAGAAAAATTGGTAATTTTGAGACAGCCCCATGCAGGCTGCAGGAGCAGGCAGGGGCGAGGGGCAGTGTCCCTCCTCGGGGGTTTTGACAGCTGTCAATATTCAAAGTGCTCGAGGAGGGGGACAGGGCTGGGGAAAAACCAGCGCGCCTGAGCCGAGCCACAGTGTGTCTTACCAAACTTTGTCACAGAGTCTTTTATACAACTCCTTTATGCAGGATCTCTGACATAATTCCTATTTTTTTCCACCAGCCATTATATATGATAAATAAAACAATGCACTGAAAACACTGAAATCTCTCATCAATGTCTTTGTGAAAAGGGCCCAGATAAATGAGTCTTGGAATCAAAGGCAGATTACATGACTGACCATGTATCATCCTCTATGTATTGAACATAGTCTTTGTAAAGATAGAGCGGTAATAAAAAGTGGTATTGTGTGCTGTGAAAGGCTGTGTGGGTCTGTGCATGACTAATCTGTCTTTCTGCATTATTTTATTCAATCTTCTCTGACTTTATGCCTTTGACATTTTTGCTACACTCAGTAAATTTGAGTGAATAGGCAATTTTAAAGAATTTTTATAGGGCTTCAGAGAAGTCATACGCAGACTGTATCTTTGTTCAGATTTAACAGTTTAAATATTTCCTTTGTCTAGGATGCAGAGTAATCTTTAGGCAGAGGAGAAGAGGGGGATGGGGTAGGAAATGCCTAAACCTCCCTTAATATTTTGGCACCCTTTTGGCAGGGAGGGGAGCAGCACAGCAGGGCCCAGCCTGGGGGTCGTGGGGTGCCCTGGGGATGGGGGTGACGGGCTGGATCAGCTCTGGCAGGACAGGACGGGCTGTGCTCAACTTCTCTGCGTCGGCCGAAGGGCTGCGGGAACAGCAGCTCCCTCCCGCAACTCAAGTGGGAAGCAGATGAAATGTTTAAAGGGCTATTGTGAATATAGGCTTAAATATGATCCTCTTGCATCAGCCAATTTCTCTGACAAGATATTGCAAGGGTTGCTGTTTCTTAGTAAATAATGATTTTATTGCATCTCTTTAATGAACTGATAACGTGATACACAGTAAATTATCTGCATCTATAACATTACTGAGGATAAGCAGCGTGGTTTTAGTAATTTATACCACAGAGAGACATGCATTATAAAAATAGGAAAATTATTTCCTTTGTTAAATTGTGCAGAAGTCTTTACCTGAGGAACACCAGACAGATTAATCTCCAGAGATCCACTCGCTTGTATTTAAGCTGTTGAACTGTTCGCTGTTTTTTCCTCAGAACAGTTGAAAAAAACATTTTGCGAGCCAGAATTGACACTGTGGGTATTGTTCCTGCTCACACAAGTTATTAAAATAATTACTAAGCTATTTTGAGGTAACTTGAAGCTTTCTTTAAAACTTAAATCCAAATCTGAAGGAATTAGCGTAAATGATTTGCATTGATGACAACCCAAGTATGGCAGCCAGCTCACCCGGGCATCTCCAGCAGTGCTGCAGCCCCTGTCACTCCCTGCACCCCTTGGAGCTTGCTGAGCCCTGCAGGGACCGAGGGGGGATTGCTGGGTGGGATTGCTGGGTGGGATGGGGTTTGGTGGAGGAATCTGGGGGATGCCCTGTGGCTCACAGGGGCTGCAGAGCAACTCGTGCCAGACCCCACACAGCCCCAGAGCGGCACTGGTGGGACCCACAGTGCCATACTGCACTGCTCAGCCCTGCTCCCATTCCAGGGGAAAAGGCAACCTCTGCTGTGAGCCCCCACAAGCCCCCAGTCCCTTTGGGATCAGCAGCTGGCTGCAGGCACCCACAGCATCACTGCCATGGGCTGCTTGGAGCTGGGTGCTGTGGGGCATTCATCTCCCATTTCAACCCAAGCAGGGCCAAACCAGACTTTCCTCACCATCTGCCCATGGCCCTGTGTGGCCTGAAAGCTGGGATTGATCCCCCAAGCCAGGGCAGCAGTGGGTGCACAGTCCCCACAGGGATCCATCTCCACAAGGATACACCAGGCAGGTGGGCCAGGAGCTGGGGAATCTTTCCGAGCTGGCTGTAAGCACAGGCAGCGGGGCAGAGAGGGAGCATCTACCAGGAGTTGGTTTTTTGGTTGTACTTCAGTATCATCATTAACCTTTCCAAGAGATAACTTCACGGACAAGTTGGGATCCCCAAGCACTGGGTCACCCCATTAATCCACACCTCACCCTTCCGAGAGGAGCACACCACTGGCAGATTACAATCCTTCCAGATGTAATCATGTTTTAGCATCTTACTTCGGAATTTTAACGGGTGAAAATTCCCCATCTCGGTGCGAGATTGCATCATGAATTCCCTCTGCCTCGTGCAGCAGGGATGGAAAAATACTACTTTTCATCCTTGCACAGTGCTTGATGTAAGTTTCTGAAAATGAGCGCTCTAGTAAGCCTAAAAATGTAGGATAATATGATTCATTTATAGATCTCTGATAATAGATGTGGTTTCTGTTACTCTGTTACCACACCAAAGATTACTCCTGCTCCTTCAGGAAGGACACAGCACCCTCCTCCTCCCGAACCATTACCATAAAGCAGGATAAACAACAAATACCACCTTATCATTAGCCGCATGGAGCAGTTCCCATTGATTTATGACGCCAAACACCGCAAGGCTGGATCAAGCCGCAAGTCCCTTTTTTTGCAAACATTATTTCCACGAGACCGATGTAAAATACAAGGAGCCGCCTCACCTGGGCTTGGTTTTGTTTACCAAAAAAAAAAAAAATTTACAACTTGCAGGAATTCTTCCCAATATTAGTTATTAACAACCCCAAGATGGCATTTGCATTTTTATAACCTTGTTACTTAAAAGTGAGACAGCGGAAGGCAAGACTTGGCGCTAGCGTTCCCTGCGTGCTTTAATCCCAGCCTGAGCTTTTTATGCTCGAGAGCACCTTGTGATGCTGTAACTAACCTCAAACCCGGAGCAGCGGGAGGGCAACAAACCCCCGAATACAGCAATGTCATGCTTTACAGGCGTACTCTCCGCAACAGCATGAATGGAGAAAAAAACCCCGGTTGCCAAGGAAACGCTCCAGTCCGGGTAATTATTACAGTAACTGTCTGCACACCCCACCTATAACACAAATGAATAATAAATCAGGGGCTGACTGGCAGCTCTCCGCGGCCGCGCCCGCCGCCGCCCCCTCCCGGCCGCCGCGCGCACCTGCAGCCCGCCCGCGCCGAGAGCGCGCACCCGCGCAAAGCGCGCACCCGCGCAACCAGCGCGCACCCGCGCCCGGGGAACGCTGGCGGCGCACCCGGGAACGATTCGCTGGGTTTGATTTAAAGGACGCAGCGGGAGTTGGCAAAATTCACGTATCATGGGGTTAATGTGGGTTAGAGAGGAGCTATTTGTAACGCAGAAACGCTGCATTCCAAACGCACACATCTGATTCCTTTTAATCCCAGCTCGTTTTTTGCGGCATAAATCACTTAGTTAAAATGAACAGCCAAAACAGCTGGTTTAGACGTTCGTGAAACGTCCAAAAATCTGCTGCTTTAGATGCCCTAAGCGAGCAGTGGAAAGCGCGAAGTGCAGCTCGACTTACCAGGGGGAGGAAAATGGATCAGGTAGCTCCGAACAGCTCCCAGCTCCACCGGCCCAGGACGGGCTGGGATCCCAGCAGAGCACACGGCATGCTCTCCTTTCTCCTCCGGCTCCTCTCAGCCACAGCACCCCAGTGCCACAGCGAGGTGTTCCCCACAAGTCCCTCTGTGGGTGCAGGAGGTGCCCAACACACCTGAGGACAGTGAAGATTAAAGGCAGGTGTTTCTTCCCAATGGGGAATGGAAGAGGAGCACGTCATTGGCAGTGCCTAACTGAAGCAATCAGGGCTGTGTGGGGTGATGGGACACAGCTGGGGCACACGGCCTTATCCCCTGGCTGTGCAGTGCCTGCCTCTCTGTCCCCACCTGGCACTGCTCACCTGTGCCCGGGCAGCAGGGCACACAGGCACACGGGCATGGGGCTCCTTCCAGCTTGGGCACTCCCGTGCCACCCCAGGAGCAGCTGCCCAGCCACATTCCTGCTGAGCACACGCAGAAAAGCCTTTGGGAAGCACTGGGAGAACCAACAGCCCTTCCTCAGTCCCATGTGCACAGCCCTCAGCAGCACTCCCTGGCAGCCACGGACCCTTCCAGCAGCAGGAAGTCACCAAAGGAATTTCAGAATTAAAATGTAGCCTTATTAGTATTTAAGTGAATAAAATCTCTAGCGGCAGCACTGGGGGCAAAGACAGGCATATCAAGATTAATTTACCCCCAGGAGCCCTACATGCCTCCAGTTTGGGGATCTGTTGCTCCATCCCATGTTTACTTCACCGATGCACTGGTGGTCATCTGCAGCATTTCTTGGCTTCAGCATTGCATAGAAAGCAAATTTTAGGTTCTCACAAGACAGGCCTTCACATGATTGCTTTTAACTGCTTAGATTTTTATCTGCTTTGATAGATTTAATTTTTTTTGTTGTTGTTCAGTGTTTGTAAACATTCTATAAAACGCCTACAGCCATCTCTCTTGCTCTAGGCACTGCCAGTGAGTGTGCTGCTAAAGCCCAAGTGAAGAGAGGGAAGACTAAGGCTCATTCCAGCCTGCGAGCCCTCTGACAATTAAATATACTGCAGAAAGGCACAGACACACACAGGCTCCCTATTAGGGAAAACACTCATGTGCTTAGTTTTAAGCATGTGGTTAAATCCATTCTTTACAAAATCTTTGAGACATAAGCACATGCCAAAGTGCATTCCTGAGTAAGGATGCTTCCCTGAACTGAGGCCATAATTCATTAAAACCCAAGGTGCTTTTATCCTACTTTTTCCCGTGAGCAGAGATGTGAAAAAAGGGGAGGGGAGAAAAAAAGAAAACAAGCAAAGAATTAATTTGGATTTGAAACTGATCTATGGTGACAAGGGGCATTTGGTTTTGTTGAAGTAACTAAAAGTGGGAAGTATTTCAGAAGATATCTAAATAAATCTTTTTAAAGGGGTTTCTCTCTCTCTCTCTCTCTCTCTCTCTCTCTCTCTCTCCCCCTTTCTTTCTTTCTCTCAGTTTTCCTCTAATTACCCATGTCTGGTAGTCTTGGATCTCAACCCCTTGTTATTTAAAATACATATTCATGGAACTATATTTTACAGTTGCACTGTTCTGGTTACAAAATAGCTTCTACTTTTCTAGGACATAATTTCATTTTGTTTAGCCAAGAATTCATTAAAGAAGCTATAAATAACCTCCTTTAAATATTTAGCCGTGAATAGAGGGTGGACTGGCATTGATGGCTTATTTTAGTACTAATGCAATATGCTTTAAAAAAAAAAAATCCGCATTTGAGCATGAATCAAGTTAATCATTAACACTTTCAACGTGACTCTCAGGATGTGCTGGGAGCAGCGTTGGCCCCTCACAGCCGGCGCAGCAGGGCTGCACAACTTTCCCTGCAGTTCTTCCTTCAGCCAAACACAGTTTGCTCTGTCCCGAGGGGGAAACGTGGCCCTGCAGTTGTGGGGGGCTGCTCCCCCAGCAGCCAGCCACCCGGGCTGCCAGCCCCTCTTGCCCTCCTGCTGCCACACTTGGCCAGCAGTTTCTGCCATGAAACCACAGTGGCTCCCCAAACTCCTAGCAGGGAACAGCGGCACTCAGGGAGTGTCGCTGCTCACTTTAAAAGTCACCTTAGAGAAAGGAGTCCCAGTGCCTCCACCTCCCTTTCAAACTCAGAGAGAAGTGTTGAAGCAAAGGGGAGCTTTGGTGATTCTGTTCCAATGCATGAAGCCACACCATGAGCTCATCTGCTGTGATCTGAGAGCAAAGGATGAGGGTGCAAAGCGCAGTTATTTTAGGAGAAGGTGAGGAAACAGCATTAGCTGAGGCCCTGCTTGCCAAGATTTGGAAAATCAGATGCTGATGCCCATTTACAAAGTCACCAGTCACCAGTCAACAGTCCCTCCTTACCCCTCTGCCAAGTCTTTCTGCCTCACTTCTTAGGCTGTGGTTCAATGGTGTCAGCTGGAGAGCACCATCAGTTTAAGGTACTCCAGCTCCCCATGTCCTCTGCCATCATGTTCCCTTGTCCTTGCTCAACATACAACCCCTCTAATTGTGCTGATACAGACACGCTAAGGGATTAGGAAAACTCACTAGGTTCAAAAAAACCAGTATTGAATAAAAGTAAAACCAAACCCTGTGGTTTGTTTTTGGAGTCCATCTCTGCCACCTACTATCGTTCAAGGGGTCACCCCAACAACAAAAGCTGTGTCAGCAAAATGAGGGGATGGCAAGAAGACTGAAGCAGTGAATCCTGAAGCCAGGACTGCTCTCCGTCATGAGAAAGATACACCAAACTGTACCCCGAGTGCTGCAGTGCTGTTGCATTTTGAAATAAAGCTGAAGCATTAAGACATTTTTCCTTAGTGCTGACTCCCTCTGGGCATTCCCAAGACAATTACAATGTTTTCTGAGTATACAAAAGAACTAGGAGATTTTGTAATCAAGAGTCTGAGTTTATGCTTCTCTCCTTAAGAGCATTCAATTTCCATGGACATTCATTAGCAGGAGGTTAAAACACAATGGCAGAAGAGAATGGACTGCTTTTATGTCCATGTGGTAGTAAACACTTCAAGCTACAAATGCGAGTTCAAAATAAAAACCTCTCTGGGGTGCTTCCAAATTAGTAGTAAAGCAACAAAAAACACGCAAGTTTCACAGCTTTTTTACTGAAAATTTAATTTTACAAAATACCCTTTTCCATCAAAGAAACTTCCCTGCAATGTACATGAACCCGGCATTTTATAGACCTGTACAGTGAGATATCAGAGAGGTTTGAAAGAAGGAAAAAACTTTTAGCAGACACCCAGTTGCAAAACCTACAGCAATGTGAATACAAGTGAGTCTTAAAATGCTAAAGCAAGTAATGCAATATAATTGGTGAATCTATTTGAAATGTGAAAAGTTTCCTTAAAATGGTCCATATGGTATGTAGAACATCACAGCTGGCACGAAACTGCCTGTATTTAGGTTTAAACACAAAAACAATGTATGTAAGGAACAGTTTTTGAAAAAGAACCCAAGTGCTGCTATCATAAGGCAAACATATACAAAGGTGCTGACAGCACACAGGGAAACCGACAAAATAAGATGAATACTCAAGTGTTCAAACACTGAACTGTTTGTTTTCCTAATGTTGCCAGTAAATGCTGAAGAGCTAACCGGTGCCAAATTACCACAGGACACCCTGGTAACTGGGTGGGTGCTACAGAGGAGGTTTTATATGATCTCCAGACAGGTGAAACCAGGCAAGAGTGCTCATGCTTGGGCTGAGCAGCACCTACTGAGTCTGCTGCATCCTGGCAGCTTTGAATTTGGAAATCCTCTTGATAGGTTCTTCTGGGGCGTCGGACAAAAGTTCCTCTGATTTCCGCTCCAGAATGGTTGGCAGCACTGGGTGAGCAAGGACTGGGTGTGGTATTAAGGAGGGAGACAAAGGCTCCTTTTCTATGACAGTTCCAGAAAATGCCTACGACAGAAGAGAACACTCAGAATGAGCTAATAAAATGCAAATGTGAAGCTATGCCCATAAGGTCATTACCCTATATTAGCCTGATTAGAATTGTTATTTCTTCTAATCAAAAGTAAAGAAATACCCTTAAATCAATGATTGTTGCCTGCATAAGTAACCACATTGTAATTAACCTCAAAATATAGCTTGTTCAAAGATGACTGAATGAAAGACAGTGTCTTAAAAGTACTACTTAATCTCATTCCTACTGCATAAATGATGTAAAAATTTGCTTCCTCACTGACACACGCTCAAGAAATAAAACAGCTGATGTAATAAATAGTTTCATTTTGGATAAGAAATTAAGAGACTCTGCAAAGTTGATGTCAGCATTTCTATCATACGTCATTTTATGACTTAACATCTTCTAATTGCATCAAGCTGAAATACTGCATATGAACTGGCAAGCACATATTTTGTTTGTTCTTTTCTCCTTACCAAATATGATCAAAAAATGGTGAAACCAATTTATATTTAAAAGAACAGCAAACTTGCTTCCAAGTAGTTCTCTCTATAGAAGGCCTAATAAAAACATTTAATGCTTAAAAATTATAATTTATATGCAGCCGATAATGTGACAATCCTTTTCAATTTAGCAAAGAAATTACCATGATTCTTGGAAAACAAGCAGCTCAGAACTACTTTTCATGAACATATTTAAGAACAAATCACTCCACTATGTATTGAAAACACAGAATTCAGAATGCCCAAGGACAAGGGGAAGCAGTTCACATCCAAGGTCTGATGCTCATGCTGGGCACAAAGGAATGCACACCAGATTTAGTCACTATGCTTAGTTCTGCTTTTTCATAACTCAGTTACCAAGAAAAACAAAGCAAAACAAACCAGCCATTCTCTTCTTGCAGGACCTGCAAAAAAGCAGTGTTTTTTTGTTTTCTGCTCCAATAGCCCAAGTGTGCCTAAAGCTGTGCCTGTACAACTATGTTATTCTAACAAGAAGCTCATTTCCAAAAACAGGTAAGCAGAACGCAAACTAAGTGATGGTGGTAAAATTAGAAATTAAAAAAAAGTTAGTGTGTTACAAATGGCAATGCAGAAATAATGTATTTCAAACACCCACAAAAACAACCAAAAGCAAAACAACAGCATTTAGGGAGGCATGTATGACTGGAGTGTTTTGCTCAATCTCCTTTAGTTACTTAGAAAATACATTACATTGTAGAGAATAATCATGCCAGATTCAGGTAATAGACTGATGGGTAACACCTAAAGTGTTTAAGAGATGTTTAATAAAAATATACTATATTCCAGAAAGTACACAATGTGGAGTACTAACTCCACAGATAAATCTTCCATCGTGAATCTTCACATCCTGCCCGGATTTGTCTGTAGCTGTTTGTATGAAAAATGGTGATAAACAACAGCTTTTATGAGGAATTCATTTCTTGTCAAAAATAATTTTTGTAAAAATAGTGTTTTTATTGAACTTGCCCACTGCACTGGGAACTACTGAAGACTCAAGTTTTATCTAGTTTGAAAAAATTAGTGTTAAGTTCTTACAAAACAAAAATGAATACACTATGCCATGAATTTCTACATTTAATTCTTGTATTCACCCAGTCACTAAGCAACTGTACATTTTCCCTTTGTCATACAGTCTTTCCTTTATGATGAAGCCCTGAACTTTCCAAAATGTGTACAGATTTGTTTGGGATCACTAATGGCATAGTCTGGATAGGATGAGTAGGGGTGCAATGCTTCCTTCCACCAGGCAATTTCTCTTCTATTGACGTATCAAAATAGTAATTCAGCTGATATCTGTGTGTTTTAAAACCTGAAACATTCCCTGGAAATTAGCTATCTAGTACTGCAACACAGGTTAGAGAATCAAAGAGAATCAACTCTTCCCTTTCATCAGCTCCAAAGTACAGATTTTCCTCTTTTTGTCTAAAATCCTGCTGTATATCCAGCAGTGAAGTGGTCAGGATGATCCAGCACACAGGACACTGGTTTCACTAACACCAGCCAGTAACCACTTTGTCAGATCTTTGTGGAAGAGCTTCAGGTCTTGGGGAAGCCACATGAGCAGCTCCTCCCCTCTGCCCCTATAATGTGTTGACAGAAGTCTGTCACCTGGTATGTCCTTCTGAAGCAAACTAGGTAGGAGTGAGAAAATTATTTTAAAGAAATCAAACTGATGGTATAGGCAACTACAGTCATTAGATTTCTCATTTTTATCCCTGCCAACAATCAATAATTAATTAAAAACTGTACCTCGGTTGTCCCTGAAGAGGGAGGAAGCTTTTTCAGTAGCTGCTGCTGCCCCTCCTCCTCCTCTTCCTCCAGGATGCCTTCGCTGTTGTCACTCTGAGTGGCTTCATCACAGCTAATACTCCTCTGAACTCCTCGTCTGTCATCAAACTCAGCAGCACTGTTCTCACTGGTATCGCTACAAACACTGTTCTCTCTGCTTCGAGACTTCAAAATTGATTTACGAGGGACATATTCTCCATTCACAACATCAACAAAGACTCTATAAAGGAAAATGTTAGCTTTAATAAACCATTTCAGGATCAGATGACAAATTTACAGTGATCTTGCTTTTGTCTTTTGTACAAATTAATTATGATGCGCTTTTCCAACTTTTTCACTGCAGAATCACAATACTGTACCTTCAGAGGCACTTTATTTACCAATGCACAAGAATCAATTCTGCAGAGTGAATGCTGTTGTGCCCTTTATTCAAGCATTAAGTTGGTACATTCCTTCAGCAGAAAATATATAGCTCTTTGAAAAATGTTAGAAAACAGAAAAGTGTGAGTTAGAAAAAGTTAGAAAAAAGGTAAACTAAATGATGACCACAGTTGTTTCTGTGAAGAGAACAAGATCACAATGTTGGAATGTTTTTCTATAGAGTTAAGTCCTTGTCAAATGTAGAATACAGAAACAAATACTTAAAACATTCATTTCACATGGAAAGGATGGAGCTTTTTTCTGACAAGTGTCATAATCTGCTTTCAATTAGAAACAAACTTTAAAAACTCAGCTTTTAAGATCAGATCAACAGAAAGACACTTTTCAAGTATTAACAGACTGTGAACTGACAAAGATGGCTCTTTTGCTCCCTTCTCCATGACTTGAGCAAGTCAAGGGTGGGTGGAGGAGAAAGAGAAGACAATGCCAATTTTATCAAACTCATAAAGAAGGAGTCCAATGACTGGATGAGTTTTAAGGGTGTTACTTGTTTCTAACAGCTTATTCATCAGGCACTTATGGAAATACATCTCTACAGAAGATGGAATTCCTTTGCAGAGCTCAGGGAGAGTAGCACAAAAGAATCTTTTGCTCATCTTGAGCCCCAGCAGCTGCAATTCCAGGACGTGGTTTTACTTTTCACACTTTGTAACACATTTAGGTACCCAAATACACAGACATACAGCAGGATTTTCACAAGCACTTAATCAACCAATCCAATAGGTGTCTGTGTTTATCTTTACAGACCTGAACACATTTTTTAACTCTCCTGCCACCTTAGTTTAGTGTTTTGTACACTCCCCTAAGCCCAGCACTGTTTCTCAAGCTCTCTGTATGTGGGTGTCCTACAAGTGAGCAGTACTTTTTATGGAGAATAGAGAAAGTGACAGACTGAAGCCAGGGAGAGGGAATGCAAGAGAAACTACACAAACAAAGAGCTGAGTTTGTTTTGAAGACACAAAAAGGAAGAGACAGAACGCAGCAAATCAATAACCAGAAAAGTAGGAGTATTACAAGCGGTAGCTCTGGTCAGTTCTGTTTGAAAACAAACACAGAAGAAAATGGCAGGGAATTAACCAGAATACGTAACTGCTGCATTCCTCTCCAAGGATGGTATGTACTCTGGTAAATTTACCTCAATTTCAGAAGCTCTGAAAAAGCAGGTAAATGATGGATTGCTATTTGAAAAAGGAAACGTTAGGCTCAGAAATATTTTACGGATATGAAAGCACAGCAACCACATAGAAGGCACAAACTTTCATTTTTAAGTAGTAAATTCAGTTCCAGCTGTTTCTTTCAGGAAGCTGTAGGCTGGGTTTCACACTCTAGGTGAACAGAAATGAAAGGAGAAGGTCTGCTCAGGGGAAAGCTGCCGCGCCAACGCCGTAAATTACCCACCGGTAAATGTCTGCTGGGGTTTTGATGTTGGGCAGCTCTGGAGCTGCATGGCCATTGCTACTGCTGTTCTTCCTTTTACGCTTGGCCTCTTCTTTCTTTTCACTGAATTTCAAGGTAGTATTTTTTCCTGTGTTTATTCTTACCTGAAAATTGAACACAAATGATGGTCTAGACCATAAAATCAACAATCACCAGGCTGCAGATCAACTGACTCCTGACATTCTCTTACCCAAGCAGTTGGGGACTAGGAAGCATAGAGAAGTTAAACAAATGTACGAATGGAAACATTCATAATGTGAACTGTTTATTCTCTACCACTTGCACTAGGCTGGGGCATTTCTTTGCACTAATGTGGACATATTTTGCATATAATACATGACAGTCTGCTTATTCAAGCTCTGCTCAACAGCTGAGCTGTCCAAAGGTCAGTTTCAAGGCAAGTAAGAAGTCATTCAAAACACTAGACAGGATACTGCCTTTTCCAACAGCCAGAAGCCAGAACAGCAAGGTAGACATCTGAAGATCATTTTTTAAAATACCATATTTAGGACTGCAGGATTTAAACATCAGGTTTTAATAATTCAAAAAAAACCCCAAATGTCACCTCCAGCTAGCATCCTACTACATCTACAGACCTTAAACTTTTGGGTTTAGATATGGCAATATATATTTTATGTAATCTCTTGAGCAAAAGATAAAAATTAAATCAAGTACAAACCCTTTTAGGTTCAACAGTGTGAGAGAAAAAAATAGTTGGAACAGAGTTATCTCCAACATCTCTGTCATCGTCATCATCACTGTGATAATAAGTAGAGCCATTGATTTGGCCCACAAACAAGTCTGAATTTGCTACTTCATTATGGAAGTTGCCCTGAGTAATAGAGTCTTCTGCCCCACATATCCCATTCTCTTCTGTCCTCTTATCTTCTTTCTCCTCTTCAGAAGAGGTTGCATCATCTCCATTTGTCTCAGCTGTATCAGGCATCCTACGGAATAAAAAATATTTGAAGTGAACGGAGGGAATTCATGCTCTTAAGAGACACAAACACAAAATAATGAGCTAGCCAGCATGCAACTTTCTTTACCCACGTACTGTGGAACTTCTTTGTGCCCTGTAACAATGAGTGTCCTTCCCCCATCAACTGGAAATACCAAACTGTGACATCATGGCTCACAACCTATGCATCGCTTGAGGATCAGAATAGATCTAAAGATGTCATTAAGCATTAAAAGTGTAACTCCCACATGGAAAACTATGCATTTTCATAGCCTGTGGGAAATGAATTTCACTTCCCCCTCTTCACCTTAAAGAAATAATACCAGAACACTGGACTGCCGTGGTTACAGAGAGGCAGATTTTAGGAGCTCTGACACTGCACTGTGCTTTTTTCATGTTCCACCTTTCTTCCACCTATTGTAATTTTAACTCCATCTGTCTGGTCAGCTACTTGCCCTGCTGCTGAGATGCTCTGTTTACCAACAGCCTCACACACCCACAGTTTTCTGAACCCCAGCCCTGCCTGTGGCTGTACCTGTCAAGTTCACCAAGGAGCTCTTCTTGTCTCTCGAGCTCTTCTAAGCGGGCCCACAGCTCCTCCTCGGACTGAAAACGGCCCATTGATTTTGTATCACTTCCATTTGCTGGAAAATCTACCTCAAAAACATTTGATACTTTTGGCTTTGAATGAGGTCTGTGAGCAGTTCGGTATTTTCCTGTGCAACAAAAAGTAAGATGCAATTACTAAGGCAACTGACCAAAAAAAAAAAATCCAACAAAAAACATTTGAGGGGTGGGAAAAAACCCACAAAGGAGCTAAGGAATACGGGCAGAACATTTTCCATTTCAAATTATTGTTTAACTGTTTAAGTGAAACTGTCAATGAACCAGAGCACCAGCCCAGGATAATAGTCTCCGGATGTTACAGAAATACCGAGGCAAAGCAGAGATGTTTATTTACAAAGCAGGAGACACTGATGCTGTGACAGTTTTATTACAATGGGGGTTTTTACCTCTTGTGCCAAACAGTAGATTTTGATTTGTTCTGATAGATATCAACATGTGAATGTGACATTTGCTCACTGTCCCATTAACAGTACATTTTATTAACTGTGAAAACAAACCTAGTTTGTACTTTAGCTCATTTTTGACAGTTACCTGCATTTAAAGAGCAGAGTCTTGCTGTTTTGGATTTTTTTTTATTTACAATGAAGACCATTAAAAATTATCTCGAGTTACCTGGAAAATCTGATCAAAATCCAGTCATTATCTACCATGTATTTAGTGAAAAGGACCCACTCTGAGAATCATACAAAAACCTGCCTTTCAGAAATAATGAATATAAACCCCATTTAAAGCTTCAGAGGTGACCTGAGATACACACTTGTGAGCAAATGGTAGTCAGTGACAAGTTCTTACTGGCATTTAAAAGCTTTGCTCCTGAGTAAAACAGTGCATCCACTGAGGATGGGGAATACCTGCTCCTGTTTGAGTGCTGTCTGGCACATGGGAACACATCCTAATGCTTTAGCCCTGTCTGGGTGAAGGCCAGGACTGCATGTTTAACCCCCTTCTCCCCGAGACCAGCAGCTCCTGGGGGCACTGCCTGTTCCTGAGAGTCCCAGGCAGCCTCTGGGACATTCCTTGCTCTCTGTCTATCACCACCCCATGCAGCTCCTGCACCTCCTCACAGAAATAAGGATCCATCCCCTCCCACCACTGCCCAAATGCAGTGGGACTCCAGTGGCTCTGCAGAAAGTGTGAGTCTTTAGGAAACTGCTTGGTGATTCCAATCAACAGTAATACAATGTCTTCGTTACTCAGCATCCTTCATGTTTTAAAATCTCTATTAACCAACTCTGCAGCCATTTTTTTGTAAATTTTAAGAACTCGTGGCTTAAAGATATCCTTATTCAAATACGTCAGCTTATACTTTAATCCTGAGTTAAATACAAATTCAACAGCAACATTAAAAAGCAAACAGGTGACTGCAAGTAATGTTGGAATGTGTGTCCCCTACTCTTCCATGGGATAGCACTTTTCATCATCTCGTTAAGAAAAAGCTGAAATGTGTTTTATTGAGATTTGAATATAAATTGAGGTAAGCCGAGCAATCAGAGTAGCTTGTGAGGATTTCATTTGGTATAATTACAAAATTAATAAATAAAATTGGATGGATTAGTTAACAATCTATTTCAATTTGATTTTCAAATTGTGCCCTCCCAATTTCTGTTACCCTTCAGTATTAACCACCGACTTGACTACCAAGGCAAGCACACAGCGTCCTGAACACCAGCAAGTGCTTCACCATGCCAGTGGTTCTCCCTCCTGATTCTAACACTTCTGTCAGTTAGGAAACCAGGTCAGATCAAACAGACAACAGAGGGTAACCACTTTCTGCTCCAAAATCCACTGTGCTCACTCAAGTGTCACCTCAAAGCACCACCATTAACTTCATACACTAACCAAAAAAGTGAAGCAGTAAAATCCAGAAAATGGAGAGGTAGCAAGAAGCTAAGGAGATGCTCAGAATACTCGTTTTTGCCTTCCTCTGAAGACAAAAATTCCACATGAACAAAACCCGATTCTTATGCTGATGAAGCCCAGCCTGCCTCAAAATAATCACTAGGTTTATCTTCTAGCTACTTTTCTCTCTGTCACACTGCAGAGTGGTGCTGAGAGAAAACATTGGTAATTTCCACTTAACAGATTTTCAGCAAAAATTAAGAGGGTTTCAGAGGACAACAATGAGGAAGGAAGTTTAGGATACAAAAAAAGCTGCACAAATGCTGACCTGGCATGCACAGCATGCTGCTGCATTAACACTGTTATTGTGGGATGCATTTCCCAGAATGTTACTCCTCCTATTTTGCAACGACATCTACCATAGCACAGACACCCCCTTAGTCAGCCTTGGCATATAAAGATTATTGTGATTTATTCTAGGAAAACGTAACTGAGTGAACTGCCCAGCTTAGCCCTCTGCAAATCACAAACCACTGCTCCTCCTAAAAATGTCCAAGTGATGCTATTTTCAGACTGTAAAATTACTTCTGCCTCCAACTTTGCCTGAGTCCTAGCAAGCACTACTTCAGATAGCACAGAAATTATCCAATTCCTTAGCACATCTACCTTTGCTTCCCAGTGTCCTCTCCAGCATTCTTTGGGAAGTATCCCTGCAGTCCCTGTGCAGGAGCTGCATGCCAGGATTGTTGTGGTGTTTGTTCCCTGCCAGTCATGTAACATCCCACTGCATGAGACATTCCTGTTGTCCCTTGATGTCTCATCCCTGTCCCTGCTTCATCCCCACTCTGCTGACACTGATCACATGCTTTCCCCCTAACAGGTAAAGTCTGAGTTTCTCTAGTTTCCTTCTCTCGTAAAAGTCAAACTTGGATGCAAAAAAAAGTCTTTCCCCAGTTCCCTCTCCCGGAGCCAGCCTAATTTATTTTCTGCCTCTCTTCTTCCAGAAAACTTCAAACTCCCACTGTAGACTCTTCAAAGGGAAAAAAAAAATCACCCAAATATCTAGCTGATGGCTACCAAGGGATAGCAGAGAATCATAAGAAATTGAGGGATAGAGTCCTCTTACCTTAGGATTAGTAATTTTTTTTATTTGAATAAAGCTATTCTTTTAATGTTAAAGACATAGTGAAATGAAGTAATTTATTCAATCCCATATGAGTATTTTGTTTACTGGTATTTCAAGACATATGTTTATTTTAAATCAGTTACCTTTTGTTTCAATGCTATCATCTTCAATTTCTTCTCTTATGTCAACATATTCACCTGCAGCCTTATCAGAAGGAAACAAAGTTACGATTAAGAAGTATAAAGCAGTGTATTTAATAACAGTCTAAAATAAGCCACAGAAAAAAATACTGTGATATGCAAGACAGGAA